>NW_020270607.1:95180-96284 GCF_002803265.2 Melanaphis sacchari
TTTTTTCTTTTATTACACCAAAATGTCGAGAAGAAAATGTTCTTTTTTTAATAATTGTAATAACATGCAAAAAAATATCAAAATCCGATTTCACACCTTTCCTTCGGATATTAATTTATTAAAAAGTAGATAATTCATTCCGGAAAGTACCCGATGGCCTATTTTTATTTTAATTAAATAAAGTTCCTATTTAATTCAAATTCAACCTAATCTAGTAACTTTATACTTCAAACTTAAGGGAATATCGAGTTGGATTTTATAATCCTGAAAAAAATGAAAAATTGGTTTTTATGCACTGAACGTTTTAATAGAGACCAGTATTCCAATCCAGTTGATTCTACTAAATCACGGCCTTATTCCAATGCAGTTCCAAAAAATTATTCTGAAGGTACATTTGACACAGTTCTTATGTATACCTTTATATTATTATATTTTATGATATAATTGTTGTTATAACAAATATAATTGTTATAGTTGAGCATATAACTGAATCTACATCGTCAGTTAATATTTTGAATTCACCTAAAACTTGGAACTGTGGTGCATCCAGTACAGACTTAATTGAAGGTATTTACGAATTATAAATATATTAAATACAAAAATAAAAATTATTATCTGAAATATCTATAGCACGAACCTTTACTGTCGACCCAGAGGACGTCGACCGGCTCGGTTACATTCAATAATGATGATATTTACTAGTTCAATTACAGCTCAACCACCCAATGTACTCCCACACCAAGCACCTGCACAGTGGTGTAGTGGAGCGTATACGCGGGTATACGGCGTATAACGACTTCTCCAGTTTTTGGTTGATGCGTATACATATAATATAATTTGTGATACGCAAGTATACGGGTATACTATATAGTTATAATAAGTATAATATAAACAATAACCAGTAACAATAATACTAAATATATTTCCTTGTTATCGTTTGACGGGAACGGACGCTATTGCCATTTTACATCTATTTACCTTATTGCATGGATCATATTTATTAAACATACATATATATATATTACATCCCAGAGCCGCCAGCTTATGATGGCTTTGATCACCGACACGGACGCCGAGACGTACGGTCATATGCATTACTGGCGC
>NW_020270608.1:0-7357 GCF_002803265.2 Melanaphis sacchari
ATCGACGGACTAGACGTAAGCAACAATGATGTACGCGGGGCGGAAGCCCTACTAAGAGGGTTCACTAATCCCATTATAATCCATCCCAGATGGCTGTCCATGGCTGAAGGAAAACCGGCAGTGTGTTTTACTATCGACTCAGAACGGATAAGAAACGGATATAAATCCCCTCCAAGTAGCATGTCGATCTGAGACGGAGTGTCGAACTGGGGATCGGCCAATACTAAATGTTGATATCGTGTGCGTATCTCTGGCGGTAGTGGCGTAGACGGCAACACAGACGTCAACTTGGGAAGTATTATTAACTCGTGGCAATTAAATTTTGGGTTCGACATATGGTGTGGTATGAACGAACAAGACGTACTACCTCTAACTTGGGTAACCGGACTTTGAGATAGACCAACTATTTCACTTTCACATTTACGTCGGGCCAATCCTATGCGAGCTACACAATCCGTAGTAATTGCTGATACTTGAGACCCACTGTCCAATAATACGCGCACCATATGATAATTTCCACGCGCATCTAGAACACGAACAATGGCTGTACCCAATAGCACCGTAGTACCCGACGCTGACATGCCCGAAAACTTAGTATTGACGCTTCCACCCTCTCCACCGTCGATTGAGACGCGGTCCTGATTGGTGGTGGTCGTAGGTTCTGATTCTGATGAAAAATGTAACAACGTGTGATGACGTTGTTGACATTTTCCGCAAAGGTATTTGGATTTACATGTGTCTACCATGTGCGTCGAACTCAGACATGAAAAACATAATTTATTTGTTCGAGCGTATTCCCGACGTCGTGGCACGGAAAATGTTTTAAATTCTGGACAGCGATATAGAAAATGTTCACCACGATTACAAATAGTACAATGCTTTGCCTTATTCAATTTTGGCGAATACGACGACGAACCTTTTGCCTTATGAACATTGCTACTTGCGGCGGTAAAAGCAACCTTCGGCGCATTGGATTTTGGAAACTTATTAAATCGAGTTTCAGACTTGTCAACACCCTGGATGTTTTCCAATATCTTGACACGTTTTTGAACAAAAGTAACAAGAGTATCAAAATTCGGAATAGTGGCTTGACAGATATCCGCTTCAAACAACTGACGTGTTTTCGGATCTAATACACGTGAACCCAAAAAAAACAACATGAAACCCGCGAGATCTTCGACTCCGAGTAATTTTAACGTAGACACATTTTCTTTGAAAATATTTAAAAACGTAGTCAGAGCTGGTACTGATTCTTGAGCGATAGGTTTGAAAGCGAAAAGCTTGTCCAAATGAGCAGTTGCGAGCAATCGTTTATTTTCGAATCGGTCTGTGAGCGCTGCCCACGCAACATTATAATTCGCCGCCGACAATGGAATTGATTTGATCACAGATAACGCAGAACCGGTCAAACTCTGTGACAAAAAATGAAATTTGTGTACATTGTCGATATTGGAATCTTCATGTACCAGCGATTTAAAAGTATCACGGAACGCACACCAATTTGTAACAGACCCGTCGAAAGACGGCAGCTCAATTTTCGGAAGCGCGCTAAACGATTGTCGGATCGGCACCGGTTGTATAGCTACGGGCGCATTCGACGTGCGATCAAATATTTCGTAAATTTCGTCAACAATAGCTTCGACGGTATCCGTTACGGGTGAATCGATTTCATCGTACTCATCGGAACGACCGACAGTGACCAGCGAATTAATAATAACACTTTGTTCGGCTTGAAAACGAGAAAAAAGATTGTCTAATCGTTTTACACTTGATGATAATTGTTCACGTTTCGCGGGATCGCTCATAGATAATCTCGCGATGTTCAAAATATCAGATATTGATTTTTGTGCGCGGTTACGTGCAATTCGCGCGCATTCCAACGCTTGCTCGGCTGCTTCAGCATCAATTTTCTTGGTTTTCGGCGGCATTATCGACAAGTACTAGTGCACCGTGTCGAGCAATTTGATACGAAGACAACGATTTTGTGAACGATCCGGCTCGTAAGGACCAAAAATGTGCGAGATACGGCTGCACACTAGACCGGGCGACGTGTGTAGGTACGTGCATGTGTGCGCAAGCGGCAGCTCCACGCAAAACCCGACGCGCTTGTTGTCTTCGTTGTGATTTGTTGAAGGTAAGGAGTGGACTGTATGTGTTGTGTATCAACAGGGCGCTGTTGAATAAAGGCACCCAACCAAAATACAAAGGACAATGGATCTTTGACGATTAACAAAATATATACAAATTTATTGCATCGTGTATACCAACAAAGTACTACTTAAAACTAAGGTCAGTAGATGATAATAACAATACGCGACCAAAATACGATCGGAAGATCAATACATCGAAGAATAATAATATATTTACAATACGTCGGAGACGAAATAAAAGGAATAATTATAATAATAATAATAATAATGTCGAAGTGACGAGTTTACAAAACAAAAACAAATGATAACAATATAATACCGTGTGTACGACCTGGTAACCGGATGGGTCGATGATAACACGACGATGCCGCTGGGCTTCTGCAGCAGCTGGTCTGGCACGACGATGAGACTCCGGCGGTGATGACGTCACTCGCACTACCGTTGAATTCGACGAAACGTCGAATACACCACGTACGTATCTGCGTAACAAGGACGGCTGACGAAACACGTGGGCGCGTGAACGAGCGGGGCTCGGCTTCGCACGGTAAAGATTAGACGGACGGCGGACACGCAATAAAACTTTAACTCTGACACGGGCGGCCGTGACTCGAATCGCAGGAACAACTCCGGTCCCCGAGGGCGATGAGTCGGTGAACACGAGGGGTTCACGGTAAAAGGTCAACACGGTTGACTAACGACAGCACGGTGATATGCCGAGAGGCTAACGGGCCAAAACACACGTTACGTACATGAACGCGGGGCGCAAGTTCACTCGGATATATAACAACATTGCCAAAACTTTAAAAAATGGCGAACAAGAAACCGGTGACGGGGCACCAGACCGTGGAGCGGAGACATTTTTTTGAGGACAAGACGGGGGACGACGCGAAACCACGCGGGAGAGAACGGTTGCGACGACACGCGCCTACCGGATACAAAAGGCACTACAAGAGTGACCGCAGCACACCCCGCGGCCAAACGCTCGTACCGGTGATCTGTACCCAACATTTTCTCCCCGGGTTGGAAGACCAGGGCGTCTTTCAAGAAACCATCTGACATGAATCTGCACGTTGAGGTTCAGATCGTACACATTACAAAACATACGGAGCTAATGATACATAAGTACATAGATGACATAATTAGCATAAAACAAATGTGACTAATGCACAAAAAAAAATAAAAAAAAAAAAAAAAATACAAATATAAAAATACATTGAATGGTACAGCGATACATATACAAATTTAAAAAAGGATGGAGGATGAACGAGAGGATGCCGGGACAGTCTACTTATCTGTTGGCAGTTTAACAACTTTGACCACCGGTCGCTTCATCTCCCCATCTTGTGTGATGATGGTAACTACGCGGACGATTTGGTCTGGACCTGGATGAACAGCTGTAATACGTCCCCTCCGCCACACGGAAGGAGGCTGATTTGGAGCATCCACAATGACAAGATCACCTACCTTAAGGTTATCCTGGATAGTAGTCCATTTCTGACGCCCCTGTAGTGTATTCAAGTACTCCCGTGACCATCGCTTCCAGAACGACTGATGCATTTGTCGAAGAAGCTGCCAACGTGTCAGTCGATTCATCGGAACCTCGCTGAGGTTTACTTCTGGTATTTCCATGATTGGTTGTCCGATGAGGAAATGTCCAGGGGTCAAGGCAGTGTGATCATGTGGGTCCATCGACGCTGGAGTGAGGGGGCGTGAGTTCAGAATTCCCTCAATTCGAACACACAATGTCTCGAGCTCTTCGTAGGTAAGCACTTGAGTGCCAATCACTCGTTTCAAGTGGAATTTCACGCTTTTGATGCCCGCCTCCCAGAGGCCACCAAAATGCGGCGTGGCAGGTGGGTTAAAATGCCAGTCACAAACGACATGAGCGGACACCTGGGCTTGGACGGTTTTATCCCGAAATATCTGTTTTAACTGTCTAGCAGCACCAACATAGTTTGTGCCACAATCTGAATACATATGTGCTGGTACACCGCGGCGGGCGACAAATCGATCTAGAGCGGCGAGAAACGCGTCGGCTGTCAAATCGGAAACAATTTCAACATGTATGGCTTTGGTAGCCATACAAACAAATAGCGCAATGTAGACTTTAGTGGTTTTCGTGTTTCGCCTCTTACACTCCTTGATGAGGTATGGTCCTCCGTAATCCGTGCCCACACTAGAAAACGCACGAACTGAATGGACGCGAGCTTCAGGCAGGATACCCATACGGGGTGTTGGATGTAGTGCTTTGTGCCTTGTGCACGTGACGCACTTAAAAATTACACGACGAACGGCCTCCCGGCATGACACAATCCAAAATTCTTGACGTAGCATCGCGATGATGAGTTTCGGTCCTGCGTGTAAGAGTCTTCGATGAAATGCGGTGATCAGCAGTGACGTGACATGAGATTCCTTCGGAAGTAGATACGGGTGTTTCGCATCATCACTCAACATTGAACGCTGCAGCCGCCCGCCTACTCGAATTAAACCATTATGATCCAGAAAAGGGGCTAGTTGAGCCATAGTAGGAGGGGTTACGATGTGGCTTGGTTTGGCCAGTTGTTTCAGGAGCTCTTGAAAATGCGTTCGCTGAGTGACTCGGACGGCAAGTCGCATAGCACGCTGCAATTCATCTGGCGTGAGACAGTCGGCGTCGGTAGGGCGCTTGAGAATTACTCGATCTATGAAGCGCAAAGAATATGCCAATGCTCGTTGAAGACGAGACCACGATGAAAATCTAAGTAAAAAGTTATCAAAGTTCGGCGCTTCACGAACAACCAACACGCACGCGGACGTAGTTTTCACTTCAGGTAAATGTTGAGGACTGAGCGATTGGATGAGTGGCCCTGGCCAACTCTCTTCCGGAAAATGTATGAACGGTGGACCTTTCCAATGCAAGCTACATGTTACGAGGTCGTCAGGCAATAATCCACGTGATGAAGGGTCAGCAGGGTTATCAATAGTAGACACATGGGACCAATCGCACTCTGGGAGTAGGGAACGGATCTTGGCTACTCGGTTGGTAACAAAAATCTTAAAAAACTTTTGGTCGGTAGTGAGCCATGACAGCACTATGGACGAATCTGTCCAAGCACGCACTCTTGACACCGGAACAATGGACGTGATCTTCAGGTGGAGCCGGTGTAACAATTGAGCCAATAAGAGGGCTGCACATAACTCTAACCTAGGTATGGTGAGAGATTCGTCCTTTTCACTGCCTTTCAAAGGGGCGACCTTGGTCTTGCATGTCACAAGGGAGATGGACACCTTGTCCGTCCTATCCACAACGCGGAGGTATACCGTGGCAGCATAACCCTTTTGCGAGGCGTCGGCAAACCCTAATAATTGGACATCCTTAAATCCTCTGGTGTCAATATGGCGGGCGATTACTATGTTGCCCAACGACGGTAACTCTGCCAAGAAATGACGCCAAGCTGTCTGTAGATGTAGGGGAAGCGGAGAGTCCCACTCTAATTGTGTCTGCCAAAGTTGTTGCATGAATGATTTCGCCCACAATAACATCGGACCGAGAGCACCAATGGGGTCGAATAATCTAGCAATGGCAGATAATACCCCTCGTTTTGTATTGGGCGTGTCCTCGACATTCGTGTGATAACCAAAGGTATCGGTAACGGGGTCCCAATGTAGACCTAGTACTTTCAATGATGACTCATCTTTAGGTTCGAAGGAAGGACAGTTAGCTCGATCTTCAGACGGAATGCAGTCCAGAACCCTGGAGTTATTGCTACACCACTTTTTCAAGCTACAACCAGCTGAACGAAGTAGTCCTATTGTATGATTTTGCACCTGACTCAATTCCGCTTCCGTATTACGTCCTACCACAATGTCGTCGACGTAAGTATGATTAGTTAAGACGCCCTTAGCGGCGGGAAATAGTGGTTCCGCGCAGGCATCTAAAGCATGTAAGACACGTATGGCCAAGAATGGAGCGGAACTCAAACCATATGTAACTGTCAATAACTCGTACTCCTGGATCTCCTGTTCCGGGGAATGTCGCCAAAGGATATGTTGGAACACGCAGTCTTCATCGCGGACCTTGATCTGACGGTACATTTTAACAATGTCAGCAATGAAAATATATTTGTATAACCGGCATGTGAGTAAGAGTTCACTTATGTCATTTTGTAATTTCGGCCCGACACAAAGAATATCATTGAGAGAGACCCCTGACGACGACTTTGCTGACGCGTCGAAAACGACTCGTAATTTTGACTTATCGCCATCCCGCTTCACTACCGCGTGGTGAGGTATATAATATTTACCAGGTCGGGTGGCAACCTTCATGTGTCCTAACGCCAGGTAGTCATTCATGAAAGATCGATATGACTCATACAACAATTTGTCTTTTTGGAGGCGATTTTCCAAATTCAGAAGACGTTTCAAAGCTAAAGATCGGGATTCTCCGAGTTGACATGATGACGAACTAATTCCGGCCTTGGGAGGGGATATCTGAATACCATCGTCATTAGTGAAAACGTGGTGTCGAAACGGTAAGGCAACACAAAAACGCCCATCTGCATCTCGTGATGTAGATTTGGTAAACCACCTTTCACACAACTCATCTTCCGTGGTAGGAACTGCGGGAACGCCGGGTTCTTCAATTGACCAAAAACGATGTAATAAAGTGTCTATCGACGGACTAGACGTAAGCAACAATGATGTACGCGGGGCGGAAGCCCTACTAAGAGGGTTCACTAATCCCATTATAATCCATCCCAGATGGCTGTCCATGGCTGAAGGAAAACCGGCAGTGTGTTTTACTATCGACTCAGAACGGATAAGAAACGGATATAAATCCCCTCCAAGTAGCATGTCGATCTGAGACGGAGTGTCGAACTGGGGATCGGCCAATACTAAATGTTGATATCGTGTGCGTATCTCTGGCGGTAGTGGCGTAGACGGCAACACAGACGTCAACTTGGGAAGTATTATTAACTCGTGGCAATTAAATTTTGGGTTCGACATATGGTGTGGTATGAACGAACAAGACGTACTACCTCTAACTTGGGTAACCGGACTTTGAGATAGACCAACTATTTCACTTTCACATTTACGTCGGGCCAATCCTATGCGAGCTACACAATCCGTAGTAATTGCTGATACTTGAGACCCACTGTCCAATAATACGCGCACCATATGATAATTTCCACGCGCATCTAGAACACGAACAATGGCTGTACCCAATA
>NW_020270609.1:0-12147 GCF_002803265.2 Melanaphis sacchari
TCTGATGCTTCAGTTCCAGTTACGTATTACTTTAAAATTTTCCAGGTGGAGCCAAGTTCAGGTAAGCCCACCCTTTACGATCCCACTCAAACTAGCCAAAATAGCTAATATTAGCAAGTAATATGAAGTTGGTTTCTAAATTAGCAAGTAAATTTTAATTAGCAATTAAAATTTACACCGGGTGAATTAAACTGGTGTACCTTTATCGATCCACTCCAAAATTATAACAAAAAATAGCTAATAATTAGCAAGTAATAGCAAGTTGGTTTTCGAAATTAGCAAGTAAATTTGCATTTAGCAATTTAAAATTCAATTTTAACATTAGTTTATTTTCGTCCCCTCCCCATAAAAATTTGTATGTCATAATCCCCATCTCATTGTAAACAAATAATAATAATCAAAATTTTAATTAACGGTTATACCTAAGAAAAAAATTAGTTCGTTTCCCTAGAAAACTGTTTAGGGACGCCCCTGAGCTGACCACGTTGAGGTATAAATTAACTAGTTATGTATATTTATTGGTTTTTAATTTTTTAATTTTCATATTTAATTTGCATTTAGGTACCTAATATAACACTACTAGCCACCAACTAATCATCATCAGTGTAAACGGGTTGCTGCAAATATCATACTGTTATTTTCTTATTTGCTCAGTGCTCTCTATAGTACCTACATAATTTTCCATAGGTACTTACTATAATATTTATGAATATGTCATATTGAATAAATCGATACATTTAGGAATTAAGCACATGAAAAGTATTAAATTAATTGTTAGGTAGTTTATTTATTGTACATGAATAAAAATATAATTTAAGTAAAGTAATTACTATTGTTAGTTACATATTAATTAAAAAATTTAAGCAAAAAAAAAATGTTTTTGTTTTGAAATTCTACTCTTAGGCCTGAAAGGGTTAAATTAAAAACTAAGGTTTAAAAAAAAAAAATTAAAAAATGATATTTGAAATTAATAGTTTGTTTCAATATACAATATTAAATGTGGATTTACTTTAATTTTATCAATACTTTTGATTTTTTTAATTTTTTGCTGTAAATCATTATGTATCTCCCATTTTCCGTGAGCACGTCTAATATATGTAATATAATGGAATGATACATAGTGGATAATTGCAACCAATGTATATCTAAAAAATAATTTTTCATAATAATTTTAAATAATTTACCATTATTGTCAGTAGCGTTCACAGATTTTCCATGAACCAGTGCAGTTATAATATTATCAGACCCCCAAATTTTTTTTTTGATGTTTGATTCAAATAATTTTTTTATTAATGTTATAATTTCTAAGCTAGAATACAAAAAACAATTTCTTCTATTTCATGTTTTTCTTAAATAAATTTAAAAATTCTGTAAATCCATAGCCATTTTTTTTTATATAAGCCCCAGAATCCTTGTCAAATTAATGCATTTGCACTGGGTCGGTATTCAATGTGGGCGCTACTGATTATAAATATATACATGTTTTTTATGCTTACTTTTTTAGGTTTAAATCTATTTTTATTGGGATGTCACTTAAATAACTTAAATATGTTGTCGAATTTGATAGTGTATCAGCTTCAATAAAAAAGTGATTTCCCAGATTTATGCTTGTGCTTAATATACCGTTGCATTTATTATTTGAACATGGCATGGTCTTTAGTTGTAAATATTTTTGTAGTAAATTTTGAAGATAAGAAAAACCTTTAGAATGAATTTCATTTAATTTATTTAATATAATTGTGGCTGAGTTTCTTGTTTTGTTTTCCTTGGAGCAATTTGTATTTGAACACATTGTAGTATGAATGGAACTTGGATCGTCTTTTAAATAATCTTGGATAACTTTAATGACATTGCATTCAACATTAAGAGTGCTTACTGTGGGAATGCATGTAGAAATATCAAAATATGGAAGAAGTAATTTTAATCTCTGGTTATAAGTTGATTTTGATGAACCATGTAGGCCAAGCTCTTTAGCAAGATTTAAAAATTCATTCTTTGTCTCATTTATATATGCAGCGTATTTTTTGTAGTCTATATATGCAACGGCTATCGCTACTATTACGGAATCAAATGGACAAGTATTACTAACTACATATGTTTTTTTGTTAAATGTACACAATGGAGCTATATTCCCATTTAATATAATTGATGTTAAATGAGATCGCATTCGGGATTTATTTAATATACGATCAATTTCAGGACATGTATCTGTGAATTTCGTTTGTCTTTTCCTATTTTTTCCCATATTCATTACGTTATTGGTTGAGTTTTTTATTGGTCCAGTTTTAATCGTTTTATAGCCTCCCCATTGTTCTTCTTCATCTACTGTTGATACACTGTCAAATGAATAAGTCGGTGATAAACTTGATAAACTTGATGTTAAGTTTTGTTGATTATAATCATATTTTTCGTTGTTGTTGCATTTATTAATATTGTCACTAAAATCTTGTTGAATTATTTCATTTTTGTTCTCAATCTCTGTTAAATTTTCAGCAGTCAGACTTCCAAATGAACATGCTGGTGACATTATTGGTGTTATTAGTTGATTGGGTTCTATATTTACGTTCATACTTTCACTGAAATCTGGATGATTTATTTCATAATTACACTCAATCTCCGTTAAATCAACAGCAGTTTGACTTCCAAATGACCATGCTGGTGACATTGGTGTTAAAGGTTTATCGGTTTCTTCAATCGGTTTGATCTTATTTTCCTTTATTTCAATAATACTACTAGTTTTATAATCTTCGAGTTGATAATTACGCGCAATTTTCATTGAACTCTCAATATTCATAATATGTGTGACTATAAAACGATCAACTGCCATGGGCGTTGTTTTGTGTTTCAGTATATTATTTTTAAGTAAGGCAAAATCCCCTTCAACTGATGCAGATGATGCATTTATGTAGGGAGATTTAAAAATCAAACACATAATATTTGACCATAATGGAAAGTCTTTGCATAATCTTAATACATTTTTTGCGAATTCAGGTAAATAATATGGACTGATTCTATCACCTTCTACTAATGAGTAAGAAATACTCTTGGATTTTATTCTATTCAAAAATTCATTAATTTTTGAATTTTTTTGTACGTTTGTATTAAATACATCAATTTCCTCATCTGAATCATCTGAAAATAAACTACTTTTGTTATCCAAAATATATTTTGACATATCATTTTCATTGATCGTGGTGCCTCTTATATTGTTGAGTAACCGTATTCTGGCTTCCTCAGCTGGACATTTATTAGAACTTCCTATTTGTTCACCCTCGGTTTGGCTTATAGATACTGTTAATATATCTAGTAAAACATTTTCAAATTCTTCTAAACAATTTGCTCGAATCAACAACATAACACATCTAACATAAAATTCTTTTAAGCGGTAATTTTTTGTGCCTGTTAAACATTTCCAGCGACAAACTAGTTTAACTATATGAGCTATGTCAATTCGGATGTAACATGCAGGTAAGTTATTAGATTTGTAGTACAAAATTTTGAAACATTTCTCTACATAATTGTTTAGTGTGATTCCATTACAAAATGCTCTCGAAATTGCACCTAGCAATGCTCTAGAATAATCACATGTAGTTTCTTGTGGTATGGGGACACCGTCTTTAAGCCATTGTGCTAACCAGTAAAAAATGGTAAGCGTATCATGTTGCTCACTTACCATTTGTGTAACTGGAACTTGATAACTATTTGTATTTAACACTGCTTCGTATAAAAATATGTGACCTGATAAAATACCTTGTTTTGTTCTATTTATTTTTTTTATCAAACCTCCTGTTGCATCAATCGATAAACGGCAGTACGATTTTTGAACGTGCTTATATATAACGAGTTGCGAAGGTGTCCAATATAAAATAAATAGTTTAGCTGCAGATATTGTATGGATTGAGCCTGCATATTTCCCATACTTTAGTTCAATAAGTGAATTTATTGGACAGTTTTCTGTGATTCCTAAAGAATTGTCTATAAACTGCTGTTTACACTTCCATAGTACAGAATTGTTATAAATATTGGGCGGTAAATGATCACCAAATTCAATAGATGAAACAGCTTGTCTTCGCCAATTTCCGGCAGTATCTTTGGATAATGATTTTCCGACAATTGATCGTTTGTATCCGTTCAGGGGTCTTTTTGAATAATGTTCTTCCCAAGAATCCCTCGTATCCTCAGTTTCTATGAATAGCTTTAACGGAAACCCTTCTTGAGGTTTGCGATCTGACCAACCATGTAAATATACCCCGCAATCCTTACATTTTCCTTGAAATGTAAGATAATGCTTAGAACTTGAAGAATTAGATACACGGCATCTTTTGTAAATGTATATACATGGCATTTTATAATTCTTCAGAAACTCGTCATTAATTATGTTTGTCCAGACACCTGGCTTTAATGTAGTATACGCCTTTTTTTTATTTTTTTTCCCATACATAATGGTAGTTGGTTTCATTTTAATAAATTTACGGTAAGAAATGTCAATACTGAAACATTTAATATTTTTTTTTATATTAAATGAAGAATTAAGTATTGATGATTTTAAACTTTCATCATCTGATTTATTTTTATCAATTATAGATGGCTGTTGCAAAATTGGAAAATGTCTACTATTTTTCAAACGTGTTAACCATGAATGGCGATCCTGATATACAGATATGTATAAGTTATGTGTGGTTATTTTACCATCCAAATCGTTGCAAATATTAGACCAAATATTAGAAGTGTAAGGCATTAAGTTCCCATTAGAATCAAATAGTTCATCACAAGCGTCCTCCAGTACTTTAAAAACATCATCATGCGGTATTTTAGGTTTAGGACCACGAGGCTATAAAATTAAAAATTTTGTTTATTTAAAAATTTTCATTATTTTGTTATTTTATTTTTATTAATCATAGAACCAACTTCTACACCTTGGTACGTGAAATGGGGCCAATATCCAAAATAGCATATCACTTAGGAGGTAAAAAAAGGATATAAAACTGCTGATTTATTTATTATTAATCACTATTATGAAAATATTTTATTAACTATTAATATACATTACTTTTAAAAATAATTTTTATGAAAAATAACTAATAAACATAATTTATAATGATAATTAATAAATTAATAGAAATTATTAGTGAAGTTGTATTTATATTGAGGTATACTTAATATTAGATTAATACAAAATTACCAGTAAACATCAATTTCATGTTAAGCTTATGTTAAAATTCTATTTCATTAAACACATAGCGTATTTTATAATCATGTTAAATTCAAATTTTGAGAAAATATATCATTTAGTAATAATAATCAAAGTTGGAAGTTTATTGCATTTGTTTATTTATTAAAAAAATGCTTAAGAAATATCAGAGTAAGTTTAAAATTTATTTCATAATTCAGAGAACTGAAATTAAAAATTTAATTTTGCATATTTCGAGATTTTTTAGGCTTTAGTACTATTTTAGATTTCTAAACTTATTGAGATATTTTTACACTTTAACCTATTTTTTTAATGAAAATTGGGCATATAAGCCAAATATTTTTATTAATATTTTAATAAACGTTTTATTGATTATTGTCTAATTTTAAAAGTAAATAATATAGATTAAGTAAATATGCCAAATACACAAACGTACTGACGCGAGCAGCAGCGTTTATCATACAGATCCATCAGCCTGGCACCTCAAATTAAAAATGTCGAAGTTAAACCATCCTAAAAAATTAGTAACCAATTCGTAATACTTTGTAACTTCAAAATTAGATTTTATAACCTACTGCTTAACCCCAAATTAATTTATTTTCTATGTGAGGTGCAAAGGTACACCCTTAAATCAGGCCCTATTATTTGTAAAATTTTGAACCACACCCTTAATTATACTGCTTTAAACGAAAATTTGATTCTTGCTACTGTCTTGGAAAAAGAAATATTATATATATATATATATATATAATGATTTAATAAAACAACAAAATGCTTTTAACTGATAACAATGTTTGAAAATTAATAGAAAGAAATTATAATTCAATATAATTTAAATTTAAAAAATTCAGGAAATACTCATATTTTCTAGTAGCTGGTATATTATTTAATTTTTTTTTTATAGACCGTAATTCATACACGTTCAAATCGTAGTGCATATTTGTACATTCGTGGTGCACATTGTGTGTCGTATTACATATAAAAATAGGGCTTGCCTGAAATCAAAATTTTGAAGTCAAACTATACTAAATAAAAACGGAAACATCAGGAAAAAAGATCTAACATTAAGTTAACATTTTAATAACATAAAAAAAAATATTTAATGATGTTGTGATTATCTGCAATCGTATTAGTGTATTACATATATTTTACTAGGAACTTTTATATAGGTAACCTATGACAGCATCCATATGTTTAATATTAATGGGTATAAATGTATATTAAGCGTAAATCATAATGATATGATTATGATCTGTACTTGATTGTTAATTAATCTTTAAATGTTTTTTTATATTTTCTATACATTTTATTATTTAAACCAAGTAGGTAAATATTTTTCTAAAATTGTATAGATAATCATTTTTTTTTTTTATTATTATATCTTAAACAATAAAATATTTTAAATCTTCAAGTTAGCACATTTTTTTACATTTTTGCATTCTCCTTCTATTTTTTTTTTTTTTTTATTATTTATTTAATGTATATCTGTATACAATGATTTAAATGATTTATCTTAGTATTAAAATCTATAATACGGTATTCATTTCGTGAGTGACTTATCTACTACCTTAACAGTATATTTATCGGAGACCTACTACAATAATTTAAACACTGTAACACATATTATTTATTTAAAAATTAATTATTTAGGTACAAATTATATTGTTTTAATAACTATTTAACCTATAATTAGCCAAGAAAATAATGAACTTTACATTAATTTTAATGATCCTGGTCGTTGGTCGACTATGAATTCTAGATTTAAAGATTTAATGGTGGAAATAGGACCATATACCTTATGGATCAAAATTATTAATTTCCTGGTAAACGATAATGATGACAGATACTTTTGGCGGTAAATGGTTTTATACTTTTATGAGTTCTATAATTAATAATAATTGATTTATTGTTTATTTTATTATTGATTTTGATTTTGATTTTTATGATTATTCATTTTTTTGCTCACCTACCTACCAAATTAAAGGGGCAGTTGCCTAAATTTTCGCCACTTACCTTTCCTATATACACTTAAATACAAATCAAACAGTGTACATATTATTAATTATTAAATTATTGTCAAAGCTTATAAGTTATGATAATTTCTTTATTATTTTCTTACTTCTAAATTTATTAAAGATAAATAATTTATAAACAATTAATGATAACTTACTTTTTTATTGTCCATTTTCTCAAGACGGTGAGCAAACGAAAATGATATAAAATAACCAAAATTATAAGTAACGTAATTGCATCAAACATTCATATCGAAAATTGTAATACAAATGAGTTGTTTTTACTTTATCGTTATTAAGATCAATGACGATACAATAAGATATAAATATCATAATAACAAGACTAAACATATTAAATATACATATAAATATAACCCAAACAATAAGTCGAGAAAAATATTTTAAATTAGATTTAAAAATAGAATTTCAGTTGTATCAATATTATAATATTGACACGTCCGAAATTAATATTTGATAAAAATATAATGTGTTATTACTTAGTATGGAATTGTATTGTCTATGAACAACTCATATTATTTTTATTATACGCTCTTCAATTTATCGACTCGATGACATTGGTGTGCGGCGGGGGTATCTTCACAAACTCATATACAATAAATAAACTACCTAACAATTAATTTAATACTTTTCATGTGCTTAATTCCTAAATGTATCGATTTATTCAATATGACATATTCATAAATATTATGAAATAAATATTACTAAGTTTTCTAGGGAGACGAACTAATTTTTTTCTTAGGTATAACCGTTAATTAAAATTTTGATTATTATTATTTTGTTTACAATGAGAGGATTATATATTGGTCATAAATTTTTATAAAAGAAAACAAACTAATGTTAAAATTGAATTTAAATTGCTAAATGCAAATTACTTGCTAATTCTGAAACCAACTTGCTATTACTTGCTAATTATTAGCTATTTTTGTTATAATTTTGGAGTGATCGGATAAAGGGGGTGGGCTACCTGAACTTGGCACCCGGTGTAAATTTAAATTGCTAATTGCAAATTTACTTGCTATTCTAGAAAACCAACTTCATTACTTGCTAATTATTAGCTATTTTTACATAGTTTTGAGTGGATTGTAAAAGTGGGTGGGCTACTCCTGAACTTACTAATCTGGTAAATTTTAAATTACACTGAAAATTTACTTGCTAATTTTGAAAACCAACTTGCTATTACTTGCTAATTATTAGCTATTTTATGGCATAGTTTTGAGTGGATTGGAAAAAGTGGATGGGCTACCTGAACTTGGCCCACCCAATTAAAAATTAATTATATAAAATATGAAAATGACTTGCTAATTTTGAAAATCAACTTGCTATTACTTGCTAATTATTCGCTATTTTTTGGCATACTTTTGATTTTGTTTGGGTAAAGTGGTAAATAAGTTCATGGACGTTAAATCATGATTAGTTTTGTAAATAAATTTTTAATATCGGTATTTAAAATAGTTAATGCAATTTTTCTAATCCTAACATTCATATAAATTATGTGTTTAATATTTGTGTACGCCATATCGCCCAAATCTCTTGGTCACGGTATAATCCTTTTATTGTTATTATATTTATTCTTATTCTTATTATTACTTATTATCGTATAACTTATATTCTGATATTGATTATTATATTATTATTTGTGCACTTTCGGTGTTTGTGCTGTCCTTGTCACAGAACACGGTATCTATCTGTTGAAATTTGTCACAGAACACGGGACCGGAGTAATGTACCGCCGAAAAGGCACCTTAAAGGCCACGCGAACAACGAACGAACACCCATTCCTTTACCAGCATTGTAGTAAGACCTACCAGGCAGCATATAAGCAAACCCATTACATTGCTAGAGACCCATAGAAATAGAGAGCTCATTGGTCCTATTACATTTGGATAACATGATAAAATTATCAATGTTTTCAAATTTGATATTTTTCATTAGAATAGATTTGTTAATTAACATTTTAATTATTTAATAAATGACGTATCCATCATTTAAATATGAACAACAAAGATGACAATGCAAATATTACTTATATTTATCCAGACATTACTAATAATAATAATAATAATATCAATGTGTACAGCTTGGTAAACTAAATTATTTAAATTGGAAACGTTCGAACTAGTGTTCCAAAAGGGCAGCGAATTGTGTTCGTAAGTATTTTATATTGTATTTACAACTATTTATGTTATAGAAATCTTAACTAAAACCATCTTTAAACATTTTTAGAAAAAGTTTGTTTGTCAACATAGTGGATTTCAGAAGCCTAGTATATCTGAAAATCAAAAGGCCTTTCGAAATGCTGAAGTCCAGCTAATGTTAAGGCTGTTATTAAACTGACACAGTATCTACAAGGAAGAAAGATCCATTTATTAAGGTATTTATAAATTCAATTAAACTCATAATAATTTTTGTCTTTGTTTAGCTTGTGAATTTGTCCAGATCATGTATGGTAATATATTATTCTGATACTATTTTAATTTTAATTTTGCAATTAGTTTTTGCAGACTCAAATATGTTGAATTTGTGAAATAAAATTAATTCTACATTTTACAGATTGATTGAAAGTCATAGTAAAATAAGGCCATAACATTTCTAAGATTTTAAATGTAAACAATTTATGTTATGTGACTGATAAAAATAAATTTATTAAATAAATTGGTACTTTAAATTTGTGTTAATTTTTACTAACAAATATTCAGACTGTATTATACAGTCTTTATTGTATTACACTGTAATTTGAAACAAATGTTCGGTAGCTATACGGTTTTGTGAACACCGTATGAAGATCGGTTATACCTTCCGGTGCTCCTTCTACCAACTACGGGAAGATAGGGGAAAAAAGAGTAATTCGGATGATTCTGACAGCCTTATATGTATTACGTTTATTGACATTTGTATTTTGAATATTGGTTTTGTGTTTTGATATCTTGAATAATGATTTGTTTGTTCTGATTGTTTTTGTATTCTTCTTCATGTTTTTAACTTGTGATATAAACTGGTAACAGAAAGGTTTAGTATGTTACATAGAAAAATATAAAATTACCACTTGTTTATTATTTATTAACAAATACACAGACTATATTGTATTACACTGTTTTGGTATAGTATTAAACAATATGCCTGACAATATTTCACCAATGATGTGACGAAACAACAACACTAATAATTGGAATAACACAATAATAATAACAAGCATTACAATAAATATGTATATTTATATTACAGAAAGGTTTAGTATGTTGTATAGAATATATAATCATCATACCCATACTATAAAATCTGCTGAAAGTCTCAGATTTATTCCGGCTGGTGATGATGTAAAAATATGTTTTATGAGTATTTTGATTCTGGAATGGTATAACTAATCACAAAATATCATGAACAATTATTGGAGTTAAAAGAGGATTTCACATTGAACATTTTGCTAATGGAGGCATTAATCCATGTTCACGGTTCGTTATTGGCACGATATTTGAGAAGTTTGAATTTAGGTCCACGTAGGTGATGGATTAATTGAGGTAAATATCCAATTATAGCAATAAAGAATAGTATACTTACATAATATTAGATACAGATGATACAAATGAGTAAGGCGCTTAGCATACATATTAATGTAGCTTTATTATTTAATTTTAATATAGAAATTAAAAGAAAAACAAGAAATATTCAGTAAATGGCATTACTGTTTTATTCAAAGAAATCCATTTGCTGTAATTGTTATAACACCATTATGAGAAGAGCTCATCAAATGAAAGAGGCAAAAGAAATAATATTTGTTGCTGACAGCACAAGTGCATGTGATCCTTTGAATCATTCAATAACATTTATGTGCCCAAGTTCTGCAGGGGCAGTGCCTTTAGCCATCATTTTAACAAAAGGTCAAACGTATGAGAGTGTTATTGTCAAGGATTTAAATTAATAAATGAAGCTGTTCTAGAAAGTTTTTGTGGACAGGGATATCCCAATTATTTACTGATCAAAGCTCAGGCTGAAATTAATGCCATCAATAATGTTTGCCAAAGAGTAACACGTTACTTTGTACATTCCATGTCTTGCAAGCAGTTTGGCGATGGTTGTGGATTCAGCTCATAAAATTCCTATTGAAAACGTAAACCATTAATGAAATTATTTCAAAACATTTTATATGCCGATAATATAATTGATGCAGAAAATGCTTACAAAAAAGGTTGGAAATGAAGAGTTTCAATGGACAAAATATTTGTGTAATTATTGGACATATAAAGAAAATGGTGTATATGTTTTAGGGACAGTTATTCTAGAGGTCATGTAACTAACAATTACTGTGAAGTAGCAGTTAGACTTTATAAAGATCATGTTTTAGGTAGAGTAAAGCGTACAATGTGTTAGCTTTAATAGATTTAACTAGTACAGCTTTAGAAGATTATTATAAAAGAAGACTAAGAGAATTTGCAGACAGTAGAAATTCCTCAATCAGATTAATGTACAAAAATGATGAAGAAAGTTACATATATAAAAAAAGATATGATTGTACAAGAAAATGACTATGAATTTTTAGTGCCAAGTGAACAGAACAAACATTATTATATTATGTTAATATTAAATGTGGTCTTTGTTCATACCGAAAGTTTGGTTGGAAAAGTTTTAGAAACATCAGTACGCTATTTTTCAATTTTAATAAATTGATAATTTTCCTTCTATAACTGCTACAGACCGTTTTAATATAGCTAAATTGCCTTTGAGATCAAGTCTTGATAAGTCATTTTTATGATCCATTTTAAAAGTAGAAGCTGTAATAGAATAAAAGAAATGAGACAGAATTAATAATACAAATATTAATAACGATAAAATGTACAAAATTAAATTTAATAGAACCCATACCAAGTTCCAGCTCAGAATCAAATGATAGCAGCAAATTGATAAGCAATACGTAACTGAACGGCACAA
>NW_020270610.1:0-11095 GCF_002803265.2 Melanaphis sacchari
TGGAGTTGTACTTCGTTCAGTTACGTATTGCTTTCTCACCGTAACCACGGATGACTTCGTTTGGGCGGCATGCAATCAACAACTCGTCAGTCTGCCATTTGGTGCAGAATGGGTTCCGTCCCAACACGCGTTCTGTTAGTAGGGACGAGTACGGGACGACCGCGTTCGAATCCTGGTAGTTGGCTAAGGTACTCCGACTCAACGCTGCAATCGTTGGAGTCAAGTTGTGTCAATTGCCACGGCATGCGGAGTTGCCCGTGACGTCGCTTCTCGAAATGTGATCTGTTGGACAGTCAGAGAGCGCGCAGAAATGTCGGAGATAACAATTTGTCGATGGATCAGGAACCTAGTGGGGATAAGGACGAAGGAGTTCGCAGCTTCATTCGGCTTAATGACGCCGCTGGTTCCTCAAGGTTCAAAACCGTACAACTGCCTAATTAGTGATGTTTTATTGACTTCTTCGCTTTCCCACGTCCACCAGTGAGGACTATACCGAATAAACTTCAATTTATTCGACCAGCAGCCACCAACGTTCCTTTGCTTGTGTTCTTTGAGGCTGAACAAGTCGCGTATCCTTTAACTTCGAGATTAACTCACGAAGTTTTCCGTGTAAAACATATGTTGCACATCCACGCCGCCGGCTAATCTTCGAAGGGCTGCTAGAGCTATCCTACTCAGGTCACTCACCAACTCAATGTGTACCTTAGTGACAAACACAAACACGCATATGTACACCTTTAACGTTTGAGCATTACGGCGGGTACTAACTTTTATTTTGACGGGACCGGCGAAATCCATTCCAGTGGTAGCAAACGCGCGACAAGGTTGTATACGTTCTTTTGGTAGGTTCCCCATGACTGGTTGAAAGGTAAACGGTTTAGTTTTAAAACAAATAACGCATTTGTTTACAATTGATCTAGCGATATTTCTACCGTTCAATGGCCAGTATCGATCCCTAATTGACGCTAATAGTGCTTGAGGACCTACATGTAATTGGCGATAATGTTCGTACATAAATATTAATGTTGTTAAGGCTGGGGTCACACGAGCGTTGAAAGAACGGACGATGCAACGGACGTTAAATCTTAACGGACGTCACTACCCTAGTCACATGAACGTAAAACGTCAGTCGATAATTTCACATCTTACAAAATGGACGATTTAGACACCGCAATTTTTGTATACTCAGCTATAAGAGTATTACGAAAAAAAAAACGTGCGAATCGAAGATGGTGGGTTCATCCAATAAATAGTGAACGATTGTTAAGTGGTACATTTTACAATCTTTACAACATGCTAAGAGCTGACAATGAAAAATTTTTCAATTATTTTCGCATGTCACAAAGTACATTTGACGAGCTATTCAACAAAATTAAGTCTAAAATAATGCGTCAAGATACAGTTATGAGATCTGCGATACCAGCAGAAGAGATGTTGGCCGTTACTTTGAGGTACGTGATATGTACAAAATAAATAATTATATTTGCATTTTTTTAAAATTATATTTAATGAAAAATTTAAAAATAAAATAACAATACACTTTTAGTATGCTTATTGGTAATCCTTATTCTTTAGCATTTAATTAACAAAAAAATTAAAATTATATACATTATCTTATGTATCATTTTAAATTTACATATTACTTGTAGACGTGTTTTGTTCATCTGGAGAAAACTGACTAAAATATCCAGTAACGGAGTTGTTAGACGATAATGGTGAAGTTGTGTTAGGTATACTTCCTCGTGACAATTCGTCATAGTTGTACATTGGAGTGTGTTGTATTGTAGACGGGTACATAGGCATAGATGAGTTATAATTATGATTTAATGAAGATATCGATACACCAGAATTGGGGTCAAAAATTGGACCAGGTGGTTGGAAATATGAAGGTACATTATTGGTTAGTTTTATTCGTTGTAGAAGCTGCATGAGTTGAATACGAAATTGCATTTTTTGATCCACGTTAAATGTCTTAACTAACAGTAATGTTGACTTATAGAAGTTTAGGTCCTCGTCATCAGTATCTTGGTTTGGTTCATTACTTTTTTTTTGTCTCGAGTCCAAAAACAAAGCAAGTTTTTCTTCTAAATTAATTTTCTTTTTTTTAATTGGTGGAGGTGTCGAAATAGTTTTTTCTGCATTATTTGTATTATTTATATTATCATATATTAAACTTTCATCTACTACATTAATGTTATCTGACAATTGCGTTGCATCAAGATCTTCCTCATTCGATTCTAATTGAATACTACTCGTAGTGGGACGAAGTTCTCTATTTTTTTTTCAAAAATGAAAGCTGTTCTTCAAAAATATAACGTTGAACTCTTTTTCTACTACTTCCAGACTTATTACATTCTGCTTATTTTTTTAAACTACGAATATAATTATCACGTACACTTCTCCATTTTGATATAAGATCTTGTACTGTGTAAAACAAATAGAAAAAAACAAGTGAGTAACGCTCTGCTGTTTAGCAGCCAATTAGTAGGTCACTATAATAGATGTATTAAATTATAATAAATGCAGGATTTAGTTTTATGCATAACATACTATACGTCCATGGTCTATATAACATACTTTTAGTAATCGGTTAATTTTATTTTTGTAATTCTATATTTATCAAAGTTTTCCCTTTGCAGGTACCTGGGTAGTACAAACAGTCTTCAAGATTTACACTACGAATATAGAATTGGTAGATCGACTTTATGTGGTATTATACGGAGAGTGTGTTCGCAAATATGGGAAGTTATGCACAATGAATGTATACCAACACCAAATGAAGAAAAATGGTTAGAAATCGCGGAAGGTTATCAACAACGTGCACAATTTCCTAATTGCATAGGTGCTATTGATGGAAAGCACATTAGAGTTATCAAACCACATGGAAGTGGGTCTCATTATTTTAACTACAAACATTTTTTTTCTGTAGTTTTATTAGCAGTGGTTGATTCTAATTATTGTTTCACATTTATTGATGTTGGTTCATTTGGCAAAGATTCAGACCCTACAATTTTTAAAAACTCAACTTTATATAAGAAACTACAAAATGATTCACTAAACATTCCAAAACCTAATCTAATACGTGGTATTCAGATACCTATGCCATATGCATTTGTGGGCGATGAAGCGTTTGGGTTATCTACAAATATGTTAAGACCATATGCAGGAAAATGTTTACCAATCAATAAAAGGATTTTCAACTATCGACTTTCACGTGCTCGACGCTATGTTGAGTGTGCGTTTGGAATTTTATCCAATAAATGGAGAATATTTCACCGCGCAATAGATGTTGATATAGAATTAGCAATTGATATTGTCAAATGTTGTTGTGTTTTGCATAATTATTTTGTTCACGCATGTGATGGATATGAATTTGAAGATTCTCTTATGGTAACTGGTATGGACGATATTGAACTAGATAATAATTTAAACGTAAACAGATCTATTAACAGATATCGGGATGCACTGACAAATTATTTCAATAGTGAATTAGGACAAGTGGCATGGCAGAATGAAAAAATTTAAAATATTATTTATGTTCATCTGTATATCCAGTATACATATTACATATATATTATATTATAATTAAACTTATTTATTTATTAATTATTTAATTAATATCATATGAAAATAAATTAATATAGTCAGTACTTACTAATAACTTTTTGTTCTGTTTTAGTTTTTTCACCAAAATTTTCAAATACAACAGTTGCAACTTCCATCCATCCATCATTTTTCTTATTTCTATCCTTATACAGTTCGTCACTTACATCCCATATAACTGGACGTTTTTCTATTTCTGTTATTAATAGTTCTACGTCCATTTTCAAGTATTTTTTTAAATATTTTCCACAGAAAAATTCACAGTTTTCACGATTAACGTACGTCAAAACAATGATCGTGTGACCGAGTCAATAATATCTAATAATAAACTACGACGTCCGATAAGCGCTATTTACGTCCGTCGTAGCATGTATCGGACGTTACCAACGTCGAACGGATGGCAAATCCAACGGACGTCAAGCGTGTGACCATCGTATAGTAAAATCATATAATTCAACAACGGACGTTATAACGTCCGTCGTAACGTCCGTTCTTTCAACGCTCGTGTGACCCCAGCCTAATTTAGACTGTGCTGGTAATAATACTGGATTTCGCTTATCGACATTGATTGATTGCATATTATTTAGACGTCCACCGACTCGTAATACACCGTTCTTATCGATAAACGGACACAATAATTTTAACTTACTTCGTTTACTAACATCTTTTTTAGCAATTAAACATTTGATTTCTTCAATAAAATATTGTTTTTGAACTAATTTAATCAACAACGTCTTGACGGCATTAAGCTCTTCTGTTTCGATTTCCGCCGAAAAATGTTTATTTTTACTATCATATGTTTTCCAACGCATACAATAAGCCGTAATACGAAGTAATTTTTGTAAACATGAATACTTTTCAATTATTCCAAATTCGACCTTTGTACTTAACACAACTGGTTTTTCGCCTTTTAAGTCCGGCATATCTTCGGGTGGTAACGGTGCCTTTTCTCTGGCATTAGGCCACAAACTTTCATCGACCTGCAACCATTGTGGGCCCTCCCACCACAATTTGTGTTCACGTAATTGATTCGGACTACAACCTCTGGATAGTACATCCGCGGGATTCTCACTAGACCTAACGTGTGACCATTCTGTTGCAGAGGAAAACTGTTGTACTTCTCCGACTCTATGTGACACAAAGGTTTTCCATTTAGATGCTGGTGAACTTATACATGCCAAAACTATTGTGGAGTCGGACCAAAAATAACGTCGAACATAATTAATGCGCAAACTAGGTAGTATTTTATTAACTAAGCGCACGAGTAAGACGGCTGCACATAATTCTAATTTGGCCAAAGAAATTACTTTTAGTGGGGCTACTCACGATTTGGCAGCGATTAAGCGGGTGACGTGATTGCCGTATTCGTCTGTTGCACGTAAATACATCGCTGCCGCGTACGCTTTTATTGATGCGTCGGCAAAACAGTGTATTTGTATACGGATCGCCTTATCAACTCCTATTACGCACCGTGGTATTTGTATTTGTACTATTTCAAATATATCTTCATAATACGTGTTCCATTCGTCGTATAATAGTGGCGGTAGTCTTTCGTCCCAGCTAATTTTATTTGTCCACAATTGCTGCATAAACATCTTAGCCTTTACTACGACTGGACCAATCAATGATAACGGATCGAATATTGTCGCGATCGCAGACAGTACCGTACGTTTCGTAATGACCCCATCATTATTCATCTTATCGATTTTGTATGTATATGTATCATTAATCGGACTCCAGTTCAAGCCTAACGTTTTAACAGCGCTGCCATCTAAATTTAGTACGCGCAGCGGATCGTTGTCGTCGTTCGGAATTCCAGTTAATAGTCGCTTATCATTCGACACCCACTTCCGCAAATTGAATCCACATTTGTTTGTAATCGTTACTATTCCGTCACGTAATTTAATGGCGGCGTCGATCGTTTGTGCACCTCCGAGATAATCGTCCATGTAGAAATCTGATGCGACTGCCAAGCTTGCTTCCGGAAATAACGATCTCGTATCATCAGCTAACATTTTTAAACACGCTGTAGCTAAATAAGAAGCTGAACTCGTTCCGTATGTTACCGTGTTAAGTCTGTATTCCTTTACTTCTTCAGCTGGGTTTTCCCGCCACAACACACGTTGAAGGTCGCGGTCTTTTTCGGCGATCCAAATTTGCCGATACATTTTTTCGATGTCGGCTGACATCGCATATTTGTGTGTGCGAAAACGACTAATGATATTAATTAAGTCATCTTGAATTGACGAGCCTTTTAATAGAATTTCATTAAGACTCTTCCCCGTATCCGTAGAAGCATGTACGGGAATCGATATTCACTGGACGATGACTGCGATAATCAGACACTTAATTGTTTTTCGAAATGTATTTATTTATTTTCCATAATGCGCACGGCATCCATGTAACATCCAATCCGAAATCGGGATTGCCCTGTCAACTGATATTCACTGGTTTACGAACTGATAATACTTAATACTTTTCGAATGTACATTATTTTATGCACAAAGCAGGTGTTACGGCTGCGTATGGCATCTAAATTTAATGAAGGTTCAACAGCCAAATGTCTGAACGGACTTTATATACTTTGCTAGTTAGGCGATTATTATTTAATAAACCGCAAACCACCAACTGAGGTACCAACGTTCCAAACGTCGTTATCACTGGTTTTCGCCTACTAGACTTTCAATCAGCATCTGCGTTCCGCTCCATTCCAGAAATTCACCAAACATCAGTTACCTGAATTGCATACAGCAGTTTTACCGGACCAGGGTCTACAGAGCGGTTGATCCAGGGTTCACCAGAGTTTACCGACCTAGGTAATGGGAAGGAGTCGTTCAGCAGTACTGGGTCAATGGTGTTATCAAATAATTCAATTTAATGTATATTGAGACACAGAACCATATGATTTGCACAGTAAATTATAGCACATTTTAAAATTATTAATATAAATATCATACAACTATAATAAACAGTCATTGTATTGAGAACCCACTTAACATACTTTTATAATATTTCATGTTATCTAACATTGCAACTTTACATTCATATTTATTAAAATTATTTTATTTTATTTTTATGTGTTGCAGATAATTTGCGCCGTATTTTTGTTTACACATTTGTAAGTATTTGTATAGCATAACCATGATGTTCTACCTAAACTTATGCTATCAGCATTTTTGCTGATAATAAACTGTTATTTAGCGGACCGCACCCATATCTATATCTTTATTATAATTTATTCTCCATAAGTAATTTTTCCAAAACATTGATTTAAAGGTGTTGATGAACGAATTGGTTTTCGCAAATAGTGTGCTTTAAGACCATGGGAGCAGGCGCCGTTAATTTCCTAAAATACAATTCAAATTTATTACTTATGTTGTATATGTCCCTCCTTGAAGTAACGGTGTATACAGGTGTTAATAAGGCATTTATTTATATGTATAATCATAATTATTGCTTTTCAATTTTGTTTTTCAGCAATTGATTAGGCATCACTTTCCGCATCAATCATAATAATAATAATGAAAATATAATTATTTTTACCAAACCATCGCTCCTGTTTATATTACCATCCACTGAAAACAACGGCAAACATATTATATGATTATTTTTGCGCCTGGCAGCGGCAATATTTAACCCGTCCTTATCGGCCGGCCGTGTACCGCTCGAGTCGTAGCTGACTAAAAGACACAAAATGCCGGAAACCTCTCTTCAAAATACCGCAGAAATGTCCTTTATAGTAGCGCCGTGGTTTAATAAGGTGAGTTTAAAATACTTTAAATTGCATATGCGGTATTGGTGATGGCAACGGCAATTGCGGCATGGTGTTTATATTAAACCTATTATTTGAATATAGCCACGAACCACGAAACACCAGATGGTCGCAATTATAAGGACTTTATAGGTGCCAGCCAACGGCATATCAAAATTTATTTGCGGTCCAGCAGAACGTACGCTGACTTGAAGAGGAAAATTCAAACAAACCAGAAATTATAACAGTGAATTACCGACAGAGTATTATTTATAAGATGTTTCGAAAGTATCAGGCAGAACAGAAAGTATCCGTTCGCATTCGTAAAACCAAAGGCTTGCTAATTATTTACTGTCAATGGTTACACAAGAATCACGGCGGTACACAAACCGAATTTATTGTAATTTGGGTTTTAAAAGATATTCTACCAAAATCACCCGGCTATAAGCAGTTCACTCATAGAGGTTTGCAATTTAAGGCACCACCCAAAGGAAGGAATATATGCCATAGGCCAGTTACCTGCCATATCATAAATTGAAGAGAGGCAACAGTGACCAAAATGGATCTTATTAAATTGGGTCAGATAGCAAGTACCATCAATCCAAAATTAATAAAATTTAGCATGTACACTGTAAAATAAGCTGAATTTTTAAAATTAACGGAAAATTAAATTGGTTTGTATATGTATACCAATAACATGGTTATTCATTGTACTGTCTACATAACAAGGCTTAGACAAATTGTTATTGTTAGACAGGTATTTTATATATATATTTTTGTTGCTTATATTGGTGTGGTGTTTGAGCAATTTGAAGTCACAATACTTTTTAAAATTTTAATAATAAACATGTTGAGCCGGAAAATTGATTCATACTGCTATCACTGTAGCAGGTAGACTGCACGTTAGTACACAAATTGCTTAGGCCTACGTCAGGCGACGCATTGGTATTTGGTTTTAGAATATTAGTAGTGTCATGAAGTATCCTGGCACTAACACCACACGCGTAGCAATACGCATAGCCCAGCGAAGTCACATAATTTATACTAAAGCGTCGCGACGGTTATATCGGGTATTCCTCACCAATATTGGTTCCGTCTGGTCCGATAATTTTGGCATAAATAATGCGGCGGTACGAAAATTAGCCGCGGTAATTTAGGCGGTTCGAGTGCGTTTAAACAGTTAAAGTCTGTTCCATCAAGGAGTCAGACACCTGGCAGCAGAAAAGGACAACATTAACGAAGAAACCATAAGTCAAAGCACGTCAACTGGTCGCTGGAGGAGTATGCAGAACTTGTACAGGATTTAAGGTAAGAGAGTCACATAACAACTTTTTCTTCCCGCAAGCCATACCAATAATAGAAAAATAAAATTCCCGCTAGAATTATTGTTCGTACCGTATTTACGGTAATAAAAATTAACGAGATCAGCGCGCGACTACAAGTTGAACTCGTGCGCAACAGCGCAAATCGTACGATAAGCAAGGCAGATAATAGTTTTTACAAGCCACCATCAGATTATCTGCGTCATGTCGACGATCTCACCTGCTCTATCGATACGGAGGGTACATTAAAGTTCGTATCACGAAATTCGTAAAATTTTTACAAGATTTCGCAATAGATGGAGACGTATTGCAAATTCGAGTACGAAACAAATAATCGAAGATTGTTGGAGGAATTTCAGAATATACAGTCCAGGAAGTTTAAGGTCACTACCGCCAGCTGCCACAGTCGAAGAAAATTATCGTTTCGAATTTAAGATTTTGTACTTTCGCTTATCAGACAGCGAAAATGTTAAATAAACCGGTCAAACCAAAATATAAGTAACAGTGAACTACTGGAAGTACAGCCAGCAGTCATCAAGTGTCAATAGTCAAGTTAGCAGCACTAAACGTACCACAGTTTAGTGGTAATTATAAAAGAATGGTCGACGTTTAACGACATGTTCACAAGCACTTATATATAAATGAAGCTTTAAAAGAAGTTCAAAAGCCACCTCAAGGCCGTAATTGTCTGAGATGCAAATGAAGTTGTAAATGCTTGAAACATCTCGCCAAGAATTATAAATTGCGTGGGATTGTTTAAACGTGAGATTTAACAACAAACGAATTATGCGCCACATTACGCCAAAGGCGATTTTGACTTAGAAAGGTCAACCGAGAACTGTCAGGAAAGTTGAGGCAGTTTGTCGACGTTGTTCAGTCACATTAAAGCGCTAGGAAGGGACTTGCCACAGCCCTATATCATAGCCCGATGCGTTGTTACATTATCTCAATAAAGCTCGACAATGCCATTACGAGCATGGGAAACCCAAGCTCCTAAACCGAAGTTCCAAAGGTCGAAGAACTGATAGCGTTTTTAAAGGGCCGTTTCCAAATATTAGAATCTATCGAAAACGCGCAAGGTTTACACAAATTCGGAAACGGGCTGTCGCAAATGCCGATAACAGACAACAAACTAAAGGGAAACATTAAACCGAAAACAAGTCATTATTTGCCCACACCACGGTAGTAAATTCAATGCTATGTTTGTGAAGAGCCTCACGCGATTTATAAATGCAAACAATTTAGATCTCACGGGAAAGAGCGACGAGAAAATGTTATCACCAAATAAATTCAATTGTTTTATCAAAACATAAAGAAGAAACAGTAGTGCAAATCTAAGGTTGTCGAAAATGCGGAGAACACCACAACACGCTGTTACACGAAAATGTTGCCGAACAAAACGTAGAAACTGCACCATCTACGTCAATAAGCGCGACGGTGCCATGCATCGAGTGCTGGTTAGTTTGTTATTCAATACGGCACATTAAAATTTTTAGTGGTTCAACGAACCATTTTTAGCGCGTGCGTTACTAGATTCTGCTTCGCAAGGTAATTTCATCACTAACTACTTAGCAAATAAATTGCGGCTCACCAAACACAAATTTGATTGTGCTATTTCGGAGTGAACTCTGCCGAATGTCGAGTATCACATGTAGTCACGGCGGGAAGTGCGAGCGCGGCTGACGCGTATACGAGGTCCATCAACTTCATGACATTACCTAAGATAACGTCCAAATTACCGACAGGTCCGATATATTTAAACAACTCATACGCAATACCGAGTATATAGAGTTCGCCGATCCGACGTACGCGAAGCCCGGGGAAATTGATTTTGCTTTTAGGAGCCGAAGTATTTTTGATACGCTTCAACTCTGGTCAATAGGTGCCGATTGTAAATGGTCTTGTTTACCGCTGAAACCGCCTTGATGGGTATCATGGGTCTGTACAACAGTACACGCACGATGGTGGAACATACATTTGTTGCGTGATTATACCATGATTGCTGTCAACAATAGAAAACAAATTTCCAACTTTTGGCGTCTAGAAGAGTTAGAAAGTAGAATGCCTGCCAGCCCCTCAAAGAGAACAAATGCATTGAACATTTTAAAAAAACTCTAACTAAAGGGTCAGATGGAAGGTTCATTGTACAGTTGCCTTTTAAGAAAATCCGATTAACATAGGCAGTTCGAAAGCGATTGCATTAAAACGTTTTATGTCTAATGAGAATAGATTACGCGTTAACCGAAATTAAAGGAAGCGTATCTACAGTTTAAATAAATGAATACAGAATTAGGTCATGGAGCAAGTAGCGACAACAATGAAAACGATAAACCAGTTTATTATATTCCGCACCACGCCGTATTACGCGATAACAGTTTAACGACAAAAGCTGCGGGTCGTTTTTGACGCGTCGTGTTGC
>NW_020270611.1:0-13001 GCF_002803265.2 Melanaphis sacchari
ATCGGTATACTTCGTTCCAGTTACATAAACCTTGTTTTTCTTATATTTTTAGTTCAAATTTTAAGTTCTAATTCTTGTAGTTTACAAGTTCACTTATAAGACAACTGTATTCTTCTATTTTGTTTTAAAAAATCTTTAATTACATCATTATAAAAGTTAGGTTCACACTTATAGTCATTAAAACTTCTTTCTATGGAAAGTAAGATAACGAAGAATATTTGAGTTTGATTATTTCTTAAATAAGTTTTATCCTTTTAAAGCAAGAAAAGATCTTGCAGCAGAAGCACTTGTTTGCAGGAATGGTTAAAACTAATGCACATAATTTAGTAACTGAGGTGGGACAGTTGTTAAATCTGTTTCCCTCAAATATTCTAAAAGTTTATAAATATGGGTGTGATGAAAGATCAGATGAATATAATTGACAATTCACTCTTTAGCTTTGGAAACTCAAAATACTGACCATATGTTTGTTTAAGTGAACTGAATTATCCTGAGGAAAATAATCTTTGTAATGAGAAAATTTTCAAAATCAAGTAACCCCATAAATTTTAAGTTATATACTTCAGAAAATCGTTCATCAATTTTCACTAAAATAATATCTATTATTCCATAGAATAAACGTTTATAGTTAATTTTCTATCTACTGATACTGAACCATTCGAGACCTTTATATCTGGTGGAACAATTTTATCTTTTCTAAGTCATTTACTTCATTCCAAACTAAATCAAATTTCTGCCTGTATTCATTTAACTGTTTCTAAATTCATCAATTTTTGAGTACAATATGAAATATCAAATACTTTTTTTTGTAATACATCAAAAGGTACCTAGCTAAAGGAAGTATTTTTCCAAAAATGATTAAATTAAAATTAAAATCAAAATCTTCTAATGTAAATAAAGCCTCTAGCACATATAATTGATTCACTGTCCCATTTATCAGCATTTTCTACAATAGAATGCATTAATTGATTAATTTCTTTTATGTTCAATCATAATATTATTAATCTACTATTATAGTTCCACCTTGTTGGAGCAATAGTTGGAAACCGTTTTTTAACAATTAAATCTAACTCATTTATTCTTTTGTACTATTTGAAAAACAGCGAACCCGTTAAGATTTGTAAAAAAAATTTTACATTCCTTAATATGAGACTGACTGCTTAAGAACTAAATCAAGTTTATGTGCATATACATGCCATTTTATATTTGTTTTATAAAGTCTGCAAACCATTATGAGAGCCAGACATAACAGCAGCTCCATCATATGTCTGCAACTAATTTGTTCTCATCATATATACTCTGGAAGTATTGAAAAATTATCAGCCAAAGATTTAGCTGACCTATCTGCACTAGCATCAGAAACCCAATAAATCTCTTGAACACCCTTGTCATTATAATAAATACTGTTGTGAGTTGTGATTTTTGTAATATCAGTTGTTTCATCAGTGATTACTGCTAAAGTCAGCATCTTTAATTTAATTTTTAATTTTGTAATTATAATATTTTTATAGAATTAATTAAATCATTTTGTATGTCATTTGAAAGGCCTGTAAAACGTAGAATTTGAAATATGAAATTTTAGTTTATCATCAACAGAAGAAAGTAAATTAAATGTTTCAACAAAATTACCTTTATTTAAAGAACTTGATTTTCATCATGACCTCTAAAAGCTAATTCTTCTTTAGCAAGGAAACAAGTTATATCAATTAATTTACTTATGACATACCTATTATTATCTACTTTTCATAATGTTTATTTATATTTTTAAATTTCACTTAAACAAATATCTATCCTATTCTTCCCAAAAGTTTTTAAATTTACCAAGGCTTAAATGTGTAGCTGATTTGATTCGTGTCTATTTTTTAAACCATGATAATTAGACATATCAGTAAACCCATATTTTGACCAAATATTCGATTCACTATGTGAAAAAAGCAGACAGGGCCAACAATATAATTTATCCGAACAACCACAAAGCCAGTCACATGTTTTATAAAAACATTCATTAAAATATCTTAACTGAATCGTCGAGTCAAAGGGTGCGCAGAAAAAGCTTTACTGAAACCAAATGCTGATTTAAAAGCTGCTGCAAAAAACCCAAAATAGTTCCATTCAAATCAAATAATATTTTATACAATCGGTAAGTATTATTAATTACACATACTGTTCAATGTACAATAATATCTAATATTATCTTTATCTATATCGCCTTGGGTCGGGTATAAGGCAGGCACGGGTCGTCAGTAATTATTTAACGTTGCGTCGGTGATAATACCGTCAATCGCCATTGTCACCTCATTATATAGTGAAAAGAATTTATTTAATTATTCAATTAGTGTTTACAATTTTTACTGTTTAATAATAAAACAAGATTATACAATCCACTGGAGTTTTTTTTGTGTGTTCAAATACATTTAAAACTCAAACACATACATTTATTTTTATTAAAACTATTCATTTTATGTATTGTACATTTGTACAATGGTGAAATCATAATATTATTGAAATCTGGACTGTGACACTGGTTTACCTATTTAGTTTCAAGAAAATGTTGTTACAAAATAAAAAAAAAGAATTGCTCTACTCAAAATGAATAATTGACAATTTATAGTATAGTAATAATTTTATACCTAGTGGCTAATTCTTTTTAGTTTTACCAACCATACTTTTAAATTATTATAAATATTTCTTTTTCAAATGTTTGTATATTGTATCTTTTAAAAGATATTGGTACATGTACATACATTATACAATATTAACGATGACTTGTTAACTAGTTAGTGCTTTATTAAACCTAAGGTATTTTGTATTATAATTTGTAATAACTAATAGACATACCCATATTGCATATCTACCTATTATCTATGCAAAGCAAGTGTTTAATTAATAGTAGTAGGTTTCTTTGGCTAAAAACACATACATTCAAAATAAATATGTATTTTTAATTTTTTATCATCATAACATAATAACATGAATATTTAGGAAAATATATCTACTCAATTGGAAAAAAGTATCGATACAAATTCTTCTGTTCCTAAAGTCTTACCGATGTTAAAGATCGTCAAATTATCAATATTTTTAATAAATTATTTAATATAGATTACGCCTATAGTCAGATACTCAGAGAGTAGGGTCGCAATTCTATTTGGGATACTTTGGGATATTTGGTCCGGCCCTGCCCAGAACTATCAGCAACATCCTACTTTTTACCACTTTTTGGACGTACTGAAAAAATTTATAGCAGAAACTTTGATTAGAATTAAAAGTGAACATCTTAAAAAACGAAATTATATTATAAATAAAAACCTGTTGAAAACTTTTCAACAAATATATGAAGACTACAGACAAAATAAAATTGACAGAAAAGGCTTAATAACAATTTTATTAGGTGCACAATGTATAGATTATATAAATCCTTTTTATTTAGTTTTATTTAGTGCAAAAAACCAAAACAATTATTTTGGAGAGGGCGCAAATAACATATTTTTTTTATTTTTTTTTTTGGTTGCTTTTGGTGCATATTACTCACGTTCTTACTATTTAACTTGTTTGGAGTGTTATATGACTTAGGTTACTACTTAAATAATAGCGTGTGCCAGTTGTTTAAATAACGATTACAGGTGAACAGGCAACAGCACATATTAAAATACTAAGTAATATTTTGTTGAAAACCATTTTATTGTAATAATCGGATGGTAAATTAAATGTATCACCAAAATCGTGTTTAATATAATAAAATAAAGTGTAAACGAATAAGTATATCTAATTTAGATACCATTACTACCGATGATACATCATTAGTTAGACGAAATAATTATAACGTCCGTAGAAAAATGGTGTCACCATTACCAAAAACAATGGAAGAATTGTAAAAAGAATATATACAATTTAGATTTGACATCGGACCTCAATGAGCAATTTCTATTAATTAATGATCTGAACTGTCATATAATAATATTTTCATGAAATACAAACTTAAAAGTTCTGTGCCAATCTGAAATTAAATACATGGATGGAACTTTTGAATATTGATCCAAGTTATTTACGCAATTTTTTTCTTTGCATGGCTTATGCAATGATCGTTATACGTATTATACTACTTTTATTTGCATTAATTCCAGGCAATAAAAATTTCAACTTACGTAAATTTATTTAAACATATCATACATTTGTGTTTGTGCATTGAGACAATTCTGAGATGATACTAAAATATTCGGTTGTAGATTTCACTTAACTCAATCATAGTATAGAAAAAATCAGGAATTAGATCTAGCCAATGTATATCAATATCATAGAACAAAACAAAACAAGCTGCTAAAATATATAAAATTGGATTCCCAAAACCAGGGGTGAACTGGCCCAGTGGTCTACTGTCCTAGAAGACAGTGGGTCGCTGTATTTGGATGGGTTTTAGGCCGATGCCTTGTAACTTACTGTTGTAAGTACAATTACGTCGGTAGATATGTAAATATTAAAATATAGTAATGCGACAGTATATGATATAGGATATAGCTAGTTACGCGTAATTTGACGTAGTGGCTAGTGTATAGAATATAGAAATATAAAATATATTAGTATATTATGTAGAATAGTGGGTTGCTATTTATCCCTCCAAACGAGGTCAGTGGCTGCTTTATTTATGATTTTATGACAGCAATTCCTAAAATGATATTCGATTTCAAAAATATGCTGTTTAATTAGTTAACACATATATCAGTGAAGAGGCTAAATTTTCAACAATAATTTGGCTGCGAACATCACGTCACTAGCTTTCACTACTGAAGCTTGCGAATCATAAAATGCACGTTTCAATTCCAAGTTCTATCACCCACATACTTTTATTTACCACTTTTTGGACGTACTGAAAAGTTTTCAAACATAAACTTTGATTACAATTATAAGTGATCATCTTAAAAAACAAAATCTACTATAAGAACAAACCTGTTGAAAACTTTTAAACAAATATATGAAGACTACAGATAAAATAGAATTGACAGAAAAGGCATAGTTTCGTCATTAAGCTTTAATCAGAAAAAAAAAAGGTGAGTAAGCTAGGTATTTAATTTCAAAAATTATATGTTATATTACAAAAATAGTATATACAAAACAATAATTTACTTATAAAATATACATGGAGTTTTGTTTTAATAATAATTATAATAATTGTAACGCTAATTACAATTTAATTAGGTAGGTACACGATGTACATATTACATAAATCCTTTTTATTTAATTTTATTAGGCGCAAATTACAAACTTAAAAAGTGGTGCAAATCATCAAAATAAATTATTAGATGTGGCGCAAATGATATATTTTATCATTTTTTTTTTTTTCTTTTGTTTGCTTTTAGCGCAAATTTTACATGTTCTTACTATTTAACTTGTTTGGAGTGTTATATGACTTAGGTTACTACTTAAATAATAGCGTGGTGCCAGTTGTTTAAATAATGATTACAGGTGAACAGGCAACAGCACACATTAAAATACTAAGTAATATTTCGTTGAAAACCAATTTATTGTAGTAATCAGATGTTAAATTAAATGTATCACCAAAATCATGTTTAATCTAATAAAATAAAGTGTAAACGAATAAGTATCATATCAACATGTGAAATGTGTGACCTACTTTTAGTAAGTATGGGTACTAATTTTTTTTCGATTAATTGTAGAGCTTAATAAATATTTTAATTTTCCTCAGTGCCATTTATTTTTTTTAATGTTTAAACAGCACGTGAATATAACTTAAAACAACAATGTCAATACATTAATTTTAAAATTATATAAATATTGGTTTATCTTAATATGAATTAATGTAAAAACACTGTAGGACTAGACACAAGTTATTTTATGACATTATATCAAAGGTAATTCTGGTGTATTGCAGTTGTTTTTTTCTTCTGAAGAATAAAAAAAGTTAATCATAATTTATGAAATTATTTTTTTGCTACATCGTAATAACAATACATTTCAATCAACTTTTTATTGTATCAATATCATATTTTTATTGAAATTTTAATTAGTGGACAATCCGCATGAGAAACATGACTAATCGCACAAAAAAGGTATGTAAAGAACGACCTTTCGCATACAAGTAGATCGACCGGTTTAATAGACTTATTAAAATTTATATTTAAAATTTCAAATTGAGAACTTCATTAGGTGATTTTATCTTAAGTTAATTTAATGAATTCTCAGAATAGGGTAAATAGCTAACTCTTGCAACTCACTTTTACTATTTAACATACCAACACTTTTGATCATTATTGAAGTGGATAACAAAATTATCATTAATTTTAAGAACCATATATATGTTATCTATAGAATTGTTTTGTTTCTCATTAATCCTTGGATCATTTTTAAAAATCCGACGTAATCTGTAGGCTATAAACTAAAAATCATAATATTCAACCTGCAATTTTGATCACCGAAACGGTGAAAATCTAATCTAAAACGAAAACATTTTTGAAATTATTCACTTGTTGTCAATTGAATCGCTTATAAGAGTCATTGGCTGGTGCGCCTTAAATCTTTTAATATTACACATATTAACAGCGCCTAAAAATACATTAACAAATACATAACTGTTATCGTAAGTGTTCAATAACTGCGTGAGACTTCGTTAACTCAGTGTTAAAAATTATAATAATTTATGCAAATCTAATTTAACGTCTTAAAAATATTTCACCATATTAATAAAAGGTTTGTTCAATGGTGTGAGTGCATCCCAGGAGAGCGGCTTTACACCCTACTAATGATCATTTCGTTTTTGAGTCTTCATAATTGAAATCAGATGTCTCATAAGTGATTAAGAAAAAAATGTTTGGTATTTTAGTACAATATCTTAAATTTAATTTTAGTTGTTATTTTATACATTTAAAATTTCTTGTATTAGTTGTAATTATTTGTTTACAGAATATTTCAGGGTATAATAGTTATAATTATACTATAAAATCTGATATAAATCAAAAAAAAAATTTTATGAAGATTATCGTTACTGTGATATATTTTATGGTAACCTACTGTAAGTATAAGTTTCATCAACTTTACTTTTTTATGAATTATACTGATTAAAATGTTAGTTTTTTATCTTTTCAACTCAGTCAATTATATTATGTAAAGAAACTGTCGACCATGAAAATTCTGAATTATCAAAGTCGGAAAGTCCAAAACTGTATTGTAACGTTACTGTTGAGGCAGATAGTATTAGAACTAAATTATTAGTTACAGTTTTTGTTAAAAAGTCTAAGAAACGTAGTTGGTTTTCTTGCTGGAAAAATTCAAGTGAAGAAAGTAGGTTTAATGTACCTACTTAAAGTGTTAAATATAAATAATTAATATTGTATTCATAAATTGTTTCTAAGGAAAATTGATGGGTATATCAGCATACAGCATATAACTAAAAATATATGCATATATATTTGTACATATAAAGATTATCAAAAATTTTTAAGAATTTATCATTATTTTTTTTTTTAGTTATTACGTTATGATTAAAAAATAATATCTGTAAATGATTTCTATTGTTGCGTCCCTTATGTCAACGTCGATTCATATATCAACGTAGAAATAGAAATACTAATGTTTGCAAGTTAAAAGATTAAGTCTTTATTTAATACAATTAACTCGTACAAGAATACAATTTTATAAGCACAAGATGGTGTGAGTGGTGTTACGACCTGCCTCTGAAATACTGATAGACGAGACCGTGAGTGGTGTTACGACCTGCCTCTGAGCGTCTCGAATATCCCTAACCGTCTGTTGAGCTCTGCCCCGGTCTCCCTTATATATATATGGTTAACCGTCAAGAGTGGTGACTGTGGAGGTGGCGACTTCCGATGACCTAAAGGAGCTCTCTAAATTAAATGTATTATTCAGTTGAGTGCCTTTCCTGCGATTTCATCGGTTCTAAGAATTACAAGACGTGTGATCAAGTCTTAATTGTCATATTAAATAGTACAATGTTAACACTATCGTTTACTCATTATTTCTGAGAAGTCCAGGACGTGTGATCATGTCTTATTCATTATATTAAATATCACGATGTGCAGGTGTTCGCCATAGCCGTTCGATACTACACTGTTTGAATATGTTATTCCATCGGTATACACATCACCTCTCCGTATAATATATGTGTTGAAATAACACGGTACGTAACACTATCGATTATATTCTATACGCTCCGAGACTGGGGTTGTTATTAACATGCACAATTAGTCATTGGATATGATAAATTTGAAGTTCAGCAATGATTGAGCTTTCGAACGGATTAATCATTGTTGACACTTGAAAACACTAAAAACGGCGTAGCGGATATCCCCATCAAACTTATCATCAAGCTTATATGACGTCAATAATTCGATTATGATTAGGTTATTAAGTCGTTGTGAAATTTTAATTTGTAGTTTAATAATTCCTTTGAGGCTCATAAGATGTGTGAAGCTTATTATTTAAACATTACTATATTATTGCTCTACGATTACTATTATGTGTATTTTTTTTTTTTTTTTGGCTCAAGGAAAAATAAAATTATGTTTAATACCTTTTATTAAACACAGATTACATGTAGTTAAAATTAATAGAAATGTAGTAAACAAAAATTAAAAAATATAAATGTTTTTTTAATTACTTAATTCAATAGTCTAACACTCCAAAAATATTACACTAGTTTTGCGCCAGTTTTTAACAAATAGAAAATGTAAGCCACTTTATCAGTTGTATTGTAGAATAAACTGGATGATGCTGGTAATTTAGCTAGTACATATTTAAAATCTTTAATACATTATTTAATGGTTATGTATTGGTTTAAATTAATACATTTTACTAAAAAATTAAAACATTATTGTTTTTTCTAGACATGACATGTATTGTAGTGCCTAGCACGTATATCAGATAATAAGATAATAACTTATTTATAATTTACATACTAGCTTATAACAATATTTATTTAAATTTGAAGGTTATTATGAACTACAAGACCAAGCTGGTAAAGTACTTGATAGTACTTTAGTTGAATTGTACCATAACGAAATAAAAGTGAGAAAAATATTATGTTATTATTTGAATAAACAGAAACATAATTAATTAAGTTGAATTAATGTTAGATATTTGTTTTTCAACTATATTCTGTTTGTTACAGGTATTTAATTCGGTATATAATATATTAAACTATGCTAAACGATTTTTGAAAAATAAATATAATTATGAGTATACACCAATTATTGTATTCGCATTAACCGCTGGTTTAAGACTGTTTAATACAAAATCCGAAACAATAGTCAATCAAGTATTTTTATTTATTTATTAATTTTCTCAAAACTCTCAAAGTTCACAATCATAATTTATTTTTAGGCAACCTAAATTTTGAGTCAATATAAAGATGAATATCAAATAAATGAAAATACGGTTCTTATAATGAATAAAAGTCGTGAAGGACTTTATGCTTGGTTATCAGTTAATTTCATGAACAGTAAAATATAAAAATATAAAAAAATACTATAATTAAACAATACTTAATTCATAAATAAATTATGAAAATGTATTTATTTTTAGATACCTTAAAGAACTTTAATAATACAATAGCTGTTTTAGATCTACGTGATTCATCTTTACAAATCATTTTTTATTTACCACCTGAAAACCTACAAAACTATGAGGCAAAATTTGTAAAACAATTTACAATTATGGGAATAGAGAGACATTTTTATAATCAAAGGTAATTTAAATGAATGTCTTCTAATTATATTATACTAAACATAATTAATCATACATTTTTTAGTTATTTAGATTTAGGTTTGATGGAAATGCGAATAAAAATTTTGACATTTAATAACATTAACAAAAAAAATTCTTCTCCATGCCATTTAACAAATAATATTTTTTCATATACACATATTTTTAATACTTACAAAATCATGTAAGTTTTTTTTTTAGAATGGGTAAAGTTTATTGTAACTAAATTCATTAATTGTATTTAAATAAAATATAAATAGGTTATATGCATTTATGTTTTAGTGTATTTTCAATGTAATTAATTGTTATGTAATCATTTCAGTGGTTCTAGTCCTAAAGATGATATTTACAATTATTGTTGGAGTGCAGTTTTGTCTTTAATTGCAAATAATGTGAATAAAGTAACCATTAAACAACCAATTATGGCGATTCCTTTTTTCATGAAAAGGCAAAAGAAGCTAATTTAATTTGTATGTAATTTTAAACATAATATTATCACATATCGTATTGATATTTTTATGTTATTATTCTAAATCTCATTCACAAAATGTAATACTTTAGTTTATAGAGGGAAAGGCATAACTATTAAAAAAATTAGAAATGCTGCTATACGTAAGTTGTTATTATTTATAACTAAAAGTATTAGCTTAATGTATTTACAGATATTCATAATGCATCAATAATAAATAAAAGGAATAACTTTTTTAAAGAATGTTTTAGAAAAACTTTTGACGATAGTAAACCATTCAAATGTTTCGATTTGGTCTATATTTATGTATTATTGAGTCAACTAATTAATTTTGGTGACAATCCTTCAATTACTGTTTGTATATTACTTCAATATGTTTTTATGATTTTAAAATTGAAACTCATAAAATGCTTACATACTTTAGGTGAAGAATTATGATATCATTTCTGATATAAGTTGGGCCCTTGGAGCTGATTATTTAAAACTACCTAAAATTGAAAATAATTGAACATGAAAAATTTAAATTTGCTGAAAAATGAAGATTAATGTTATTTGTTTTGTTGATATTTTTTAATGTTGTTTACTATAATACATAACATATTTATATATGTAATGTGTATTCATATAACCATTATATCATAGATATAGCTAAAATTAAAAATTGTGTATTGACTTATTCAAATTTTACTGCCTCAGATTATGTGATATACCCATTACTCTTTTAATAACACATTAAAATTATTATATTATCATTAAGTTAAGTAAGTGTTAAATAATGACCCATAAATAAATTACTGTATTTGTATGAGTATACCTATAGATACTATAATCATGCATGATGTGACTTATGACTATACCCATTTAGTATTTACTGTCAGTTGTGTTGGTATTTCAACTGTGTTACAGTACTAAATTTTATGTTTAGTATTTTAAATTTTATTATTATTATATTATAGTACTTGTATCTGTATTTAGATATTAAAAATAATTATGATATAACTTGGTTTATGTTTAATAAATAATTTGACAACTTTGCATCCAATTTCAAGTACAATCGTATGCCTTTGAATGGTTTATATAATTTCCTTTATTATTCTGACGGCTACGAGATATACTAATAATACAAATATATCATAATATAATATTCATGAGCTACGAGATATGCTAATATGTAATATAATGTGTAATATTGCTATAGGTGGTAGTCGCCGATAATATGCGTAACCCGGAAGGTCTCTTCGTACACACGCCCGTCCATCACAAGCCGGAGCAAGTGCAGGGAGCAGACGTTCCCCCCGGAAGCGCCACCGGGCTGGATACGTGCCCCTCCCCGGCGGTGGTCTGCAGGACCGAGGAGAAAATGATAAATTTCATTCAAATTAACGCGGGCCGAGGAAAGGCGGCCACGCAGCAGATAGACAAACTACTGGTAGAGTTAGCCATAGATGTTGCGCTAATCCAAGAGCCTGCGACCGATGGTAAGGGGATCTACCTGCTAGACAGGCATCCTCTTAGGGTAATCGCGGCGGGGCGATGGCCGAAGGCTGCCGTCGTTGTCGCGAGCCCGGCCATAGGAGTCCTCGCTCTTAGACATCTCTGTACCCCCCATTTGGCCGCGGCCACGCTTACGGTGAGACAAGTCAGCTTGACGGTAGTATCTTCATACTTCCAGTTCTCTGACCCCACCCAGACACACGCCGACGCGTTTAGGTCCGTCCTGGACCAGATCCGCGGCGCCGTGCTTGTCTGTGCGGATGTTAACGGGCGGTCGACGGTGTGGCATGATGAAGTCTCGGACGACCGGGGCGAAGTAATCGTGGAATTGATAAGTATAAAGGGCCTGTCCGTGCTGAATCAGCCGGACCAACCTAGAACTTTCATGAATAGAGGGTCAGCCAACATAGACGTCACACTCGCGTCGCCTTCGGTGGAGCGTAGGGTGACGGACTGGAAGGTCATACCCGGATTGACATCAAGCGATCATAACGTGATCAGCTTTAAATTTGCGTGCAGTCAGAACGTCTTTCCGTCCACGGGTAATGTCGTATGGAAACGATATTTATGGAAAAATACCGATTGGAAATCATTCCGTAAGACCTTGAAAAGTTTAGCGATAGCACGGTCAGCTGAGCTCGGTTGCCCGGTCGTAGACCCCTGTGTGAACGCACTCTCGGAAGTGCAGCAAACGGCTTGTGATACCCACATGAAACGGGCCGTGGTCGGACAACTGAAACCGCCTCTCTGGTGGAGCTCAGACCTCGGTAGCGAGCTCGCCCGATTGGGACGCTGGAAGCGCAAACTACGCGCAGAACGCAACGCGTTCAGAAAGAGAGCCATAAGGAGGAAGTACACGACCTCAAGCGGAGATATAACCGCGCCTGCTTCAGAGCACGGCAGACGGCCTGGCGCTCCTTCGTTACCGGCACCGGGAACGAGGAGCCCTGGGGACCCGTCTATAAATGGCTAAAGGCCGGGGGAACACGACCCTCGGAGAAATTACCAGCGTCCATCAGAAAAATGGACGGAACATTTACGTGTTCGCTTAGGGAGACCGGCGAGGGGCTTCTCGAGCAACTGGTCCCTGAGGATAGCGACGCAACGGAGACCGCAGGACAGGCGGAAATCCGTAGATAGACCGGCGTTTATGTAGGTAGATTCGAGTTGGCATTACCTGGGCTTAGTCCGACATTCGACCCGGTTGAACCGTGCACCTAACCTAATCTGCCTCGGGTCTAGACGGGATCACGGCAGGAATTTTGCGGCAAGCGTGGCCCGTCCTCCAAAACCAAATTACGTTTGCGTT
>NW_020270612.1:0-8286 GCF_002803265.2 Melanaphis sacchari
TTGACGGTTAAACAGTTATCACGAATAGGAAAACAGTCTGTCATATCGGTATGCTGACAAATAGATCCCGCGTCATCGAGATCCCGATAACCATTCTGATAAGACTTTATACCAGGCCTGAGTCATTTAGATCCCGACATAATATGGTCCCGAGTCATTTAGATCCACCGACATTTATAGATCTCAGCCTGTTTGAGACATCTGGATCTATTTATTTTTGGCGGCAATAGTGACATTTTTTAAATTTGAGTTTGGAGAGAAATAAGTTTATCAACCAAAGCCGCTGTCCTTACCTTACTTTGTGTCGAGGTGCACTGGGACTTCCATAGACCCAACTTAAATATATTATTTTAAATTTTGAAATAATTACAATTCAAAATCCTACTTATGAGTGGATTCTAGCTCAGCGTCTGAGTTATACCTATGATTATAAACCAAATGAAGTATCCTATTTCCCCTATAGTATAGCCAAATATTGACTAAATGCTACTAAATAACATTACTAATTATTATCATGTAAATATATGTTCAGGTATTTTAAATTTTATTCTAAGCATTTCAAGGTAACAAAAAGCGGGAAGTGGGTACCGCTCTGCTGTAGATTAGGTGCCGTGCGGATCACTATTATATATTATAATTTATAAGAGTGTTAAATTTGAATCCTATGACAGTTATCATTGAATACGAAAAAACGATTCTGAACGAAAATGATTTGTCAGCCTAGAATATAATTTCCAGTGGTTGGTGAAAAAAGGTGGTTAAGATTTAAGATGTTTTTAATGGCCTGAATACACCAAAATTTAAGTTCTTTTATAATTATTAAAAGCTAAACTTATAAAAAAATCTTGTATTCAATTTTCAACTCTTAACTACTTATGCAAAATTTTTTATGAATTATATCTCCAAAATAATTTGCAAATATTCATGATTTTGGCGAATTTTTGTCAAAATTTGAACTTCAAATGCTAATAAAAAAAAAAACATGTGTCTATGTATTCTTATAATTTTTTAATCACTATAAAAATAACATAAGAAGAACTTTGTATAAAATTTTCAAGTATTTTGATTGGGCCAAAAAAATTTTATCGACACTTCAAAAAAAATTTTTCAGAAAAATTTAAAATTTCAGTTGTCTATAAATAGCTCAAAAAAATTCAAAATATTTTGAATATTAAATCATGTAAAGAAAATGCCAATCTAAATAACTGGTAAAATTTTCAAGTATTGTAGTAAATCAAAAAGACCGAAGCTGCGCAATATATATATATATATTCTATACTATTGTAGTAAGCCGACGGGGTCGTCTCACTATTTTTTCTATTTTAACTCATTTACATATACTACGAGGTTCTTCACATTTAAATATTTTATTATCATACTCGTAGCGATACGTAATTAAATTTGATGGCAATTTCCAAGAATCAAAGCGTATGGGAAAACACAGCCACAAACAACTTTTTCTTGCCCTTTTGACAAACAAGCCATGCACATAAATCATAGATGCGCACGCCTTGGTATAATAGCACAACAACAAGTCCAATCCAGGGTTAAGTGTCTTGGGCGCAAAACCACTTTTGTAGCTACAATGACAACATTCTATAACACACCTTTTTGTCCATTTCCTAGTCTCTATCATGTACAACCAGGGGGTACAGAGAACCATATAAATACAGGTCTCTGTCCGTCTTAAAATTTAGAATTAGTTTCACATTCACATAGAGCTAGTCTATGTCCAAATTTTAGATTAACTTTTTCTCGGGCAGCTACTTAACGTGCTGTCCTCAAATTCTTATACACTTGTTTTATTGTAACAAATTATAACTTTAATTTTAATAAACTCTTGTATTAACATTGTGTCTTTGTCTCACTTTTAAAACCCGTAATCTTTTCTCGACAACTTGATCCAACTGCAGATGTCAAGCACTCATTTATAAACGATAGTGAGAGATCACTACACTATTAATTTTTAAATTACGATTATTGTAATTATCTTCTTTTTGTTAACATAAGATTTACCATTTATATATATTGCGCACATAATTCGAATTACTACCCTGTCATATGTACATCTGCACACGCATACAGATACATGTATACATATAAGAAATTCTATTAGGTATATAGTGAATTATCTTACCTTAGCTTGACTATAGACTTGTCAGCGATTGAATGCAGCCAGTGTAGAAATAATAGATAGGTATGATGTTAATTCACTTAAATATAATATTAATTAAGAAACACAAGTGATATAATATTTACACTGAGTTAAGTAATAGATTTATTATTTATAAATTAAAATGCAAAGACATTTATTTTAAACATACATAAATTGGTTCTCCACGTATAATCATTAATCATCGCCAAAGGCTTAAGACGCACATAGGGAGAGTGTCGTTGTGTCCCAGTGCCTGATGGTCGATGGGTGTCTTCTGAGCCGGTGGGGTAATAAATTTAGATAATGGTCAAAGGACATAACAATGTCTGACCACAAATGTCTACTATCGTATGAATATATGTGCGACTACGGACTAAGTATATATAAGGAAAATGATGATGCCACTATTATAGTTATATGTGGCTATCATTACAGTATCTACGACTTACACTCTTTGAATAATAACAAATATTTAAAATCGTTATCGTTACGCGATTTCGTAAAAATTTAAAATTCAAACGCACTTAAAATTTTTCCTATAATGATGCTTCGAGTTTTCTCTATAGCTACTTGAAGAAAAACCTATGGAAAACTTAGTGTTGTATTTTTAATCCTTAGTTATAAACACAAAACATTTTATGATTTTTCAACTTCAAAATTCATTGCAAATTTTAGCGTTTTCGACAGATTTCGTAAAAATTTGAACTACAAACGCTTATGAAAACTGACAAACGATTTTTAATTTTTTTTAGCTACAATAAGAACAACTCATAAGGAACCTTGTATTACATTTTCAAGTTTTTTTGGTCATCCAAAATTTTTTTACCGACACTTCCAAAAAAAATTCGCATAAAAATCGAAAATTTCAGTGGTCTATAAATAACTCAAAAAAAGTCAAAATATTTTGAAAATTCAACTGTATATAGATAACACTAACAAAAACATTTTGTGAAAATTTCAAGTATTTACAGTGCATAGTTTTTGAATTACAACCATATAAAAAAATCGATTCGGTCGAAAACTGGTTTTGCGTGAAAATTCCCGTTTTTTCGTCATTTCTTTTTTGTTTTTCTCGATTTTTTTGAAAACTGTTAGAAAATGTTTACTTTTTACCTTTATAATGCACCAAGGATATTCACTTTTCCATCGGAAACCACCCCCGAAATTTGAAATTAAAGCATTATTTCGACTAGTTATGCTGTTCACAGACACAAAAAAAAAAAACGTGCATCATTGTAAAATCAATACATTCATCACTCCGTTCAGAATCTAAAAACATCAGCTTGTATACAGCTAGGGAGGACAATCGGCCGGAAAATGTAAATTTCGACCGGCTCTAGCCTCTATTACCATTTCGTCATCACAAAAATTTAAAATTCAGATAAACCCAACTTATTCATTCACGATTTTTTTTTTTTTTTTTTTAAACAACTAAATTCTCATTTTTTTTTAGTAATTTTTAAGTTATGATCTTAAGAAGATATATTATAGTCGATTAGCTAATTATTAGCCTTAGGCGGGGCACAGAAAAAATGTCGAGTGGGTTTTTTGTATGATGTAGGTTAGCGTCTAACTGGATATAAAATAATTGTGAGAAACAATATTAAGATTACATTATGACAAAGATTTTGTTTAATCGTAATTTGTATGAATAAATACATTATAGATAGTTGATTTTCGGTTTCTTGTGAGTCCAGACTTTAATATTAATTATTCTGGAAAAATATAAAATTGTAAAGGTCTATAGTTAAAGTGGGTACCAAAGAATCTAACAGTTCTAAACTAGAAAATGAATTGTTAAAATTTCAATTATGTATACTTGTATAGTTATATATGACTTATGAGTTATGAGTAATATTAGTAAAACTACCAAGTACCAAGTCCTTACTACAAATGGATAACTCAAATTATTTTATAACAATTTCAAGGTAGTGTATTAAATGTATGGTGTATAGATAGATAATGTACAGTCACATTAAGTAATTCTATATACAAAAAAATCATTTAGTATATTCTGATAACTATAATGTATAAAGGGAAGCAGATGATAATGTTTTCCTTTAATTTTGTAATTAAAGTTGAAATAGGGATGACAATGGATTAGGAGTATGAAATACATTCATTCGTAACATTTGTCTTGATCCATCAACATCAGTTATTTTTTGCAAATTATAAATATTTATGAACAATCCTAAGATGCAAAACATTACTATTAAAAGGGTTGTGGGTTTAAATGGTCGTGGATTCTCCTTAAGAGACAATAACGGGAATAGTTATTGGAAGCACCAGACTCGTAGAGATGGTTTTACTGTTCGCTGTTCTCTTTGGAGGTCAAAGTAAGTAATCCTTTTTTTTTCAGCTTTTATCTAGAAAAAAATACATGTTAGATCCTGAGCAGAGCTAGGGAATAAGTACTATATCAGCATTCAGTCAACTAATTTGTATAGTTTTGTCATTATTAAATTATGTATTTTTTTTTTCGGCTGTGCCACCAAAGATAAATTTTTTGTCATAAATATATATTGGTAAAAAAAATTATATGTACATATAATATGAAACCGTTTTAATACATTATATTTACCTAATACAGCTGTCCTGCTCGTGGTAAAATTTTAAATGCTGATCCAAATACTGTTATTTTGAACATTGGTCATCTTCATAACGCTGAAAGAGAGTTATTAAAAGAGTTCAAAAATATTTTACACCAGCGTGCAAAAACTGAGCGTTTATCACTAAGGGCAATCTACAATGAAGTCACTGCATTACCAAGATTTCAAAATGTAATTGTTGATTCATATGAGAGTCATAGACGGCAAATGGCTCGCACTAGAAGAGCCCACCTACCACCAAATCCTGGATCTATGCATGAATTTAAACAACAATTGGAAAATCCTAGATATTTTAGTTTGACGGCAATCCACGACCAAACCTTCTTTCATGGCAGTATTGGCACAACTGAAGAAGAAGGCGTAACGTTGGTTTTTGTGACACCTCATGTTAGAAAGTGAGTTAAATAAACATCTGTAAATATTAATGTATTAAAAATTAAAATATTGAATTTGTTTAATATTAATCATTAACTTGGATTTAGTATTTTTAGGACTAATACAGAATTTTTTTATTGATGGCACATTTAATGCAGCGCCAAGATTTGGTGGTCAATGCCAGCAATTATTCGTGCTGATGGGTATAAGTTATGATGTTGTAAGTAATTTTATTGAAATCAAATAGTTTTAACTTTTTTTAAAGGATTTATAACAGTCAGATATATTTATATGGATATTTTTACAAACAATTTTTAGTTGTATTGTTATTAAGTTTGTGTATGTGTGTGTTATACATATTATTATTAGCATGACATTGCTAGAAGCTTACCAGTTACTTAACATTTTGTGAAAAACCAAATTATATGTCAAAAGATAGTCATCATAGGTACATCATTAGTTTTCCAATATAACCATAGATGCATTGAAATTACAAATATAATAAGGTTTTTAAAAAAATAATTAAATATTTTTATGTACTATGAAAGTAGTAATATATATATAGTTGGTAATATGAAAAAATGGCATAATTAAATTAGTTTAAGTATAACCCATATACTTTACAAATAACTTTTTAAATACATAATATTTATTTAAACATATCAAAGATTATCTGTAAGACTGTAAGTAATCTTATGTCTGAGGAATAGGTTAATACTGTACCTACTGTTGGCTCGTTTTCATACAATTAAACACAGCTATTGTAAAGCCAGTAAAATGGAATTTTAGATGCAACAGATTTATTTTCTACATCTTAAAGTTCCTATCCATTTCGGATGTTGAAAATCAAATTAAATATTGCCCCTATTTCTATCGATAAACATTTATTTTAATAACTATTAAATTATATTTGTTATAGAAAAAACAATTAAGTTTCTGCTTTTAAATACATGTAGGGTTTTCCATTAGTGTATGCACTAATGTCCAGGAAAACTGAACAAGCATACAAAGCGCTTTTTATATACATCAAAACTATTGAACCTACTTGGCAACCAACAACTGTCATGACAGACTTTGAACGCGCTTCTATCAATGCCATACATTCCGTTTTTCCTACAGCCAGAATTGTAGGTTGTTGGTTTCATTCGTCACAATGTATATGGCGAAAAATTCAAGAACTTGGTGAGATTTTGGATTCTAAAATTGAATAGATTAATAAAATTTTAATAATTTATTATAAATGTTTTATTTAGGCACAAAATAATTTATAAATTGTTGTAAATAAATTCTAGGACTAACCAATTTATACAGGGAAAATAGGAAAGTCCATGATTTATTTCGAATGGTAATGGCAATTGCGTTGTTGCCAAACCAAAAATTGGATGAAGGTTTTGAAGTAGTCAGAAGGATGTACCATACAAATATTAAAAACTTGATTGGTCCATCTGAAAATCAAAACATTAATGAATTCTTTGAATATTATAGGAGAACATGGTTGACTGGTAATTTTAAAATATAAACAAATAATATTTATGAATTACGTTAAGTAATTTAATTATTTTTTTAAATAAAAAAAAAACTTAATAACTAACATATTTTTCTATTTATAAATAATATAAGATAAACAATTAAATTAATTTAATAAGAATACATATAATAGGTATTAGATGTACAATTATCATTGAAAAAGTTTTACATTATTCATTTTATTTCCAACGGATAATAAAATACTGACAGGTAAATATGCCATATAGTTTTAGGAATAATGAGTAATATAAAATAAGTCATTATTTCTGATAATATTTATGATTATTTATTTCAAAGGAAATATTGATAAATATCTCAAAATATAGTTTTTATTTATTTATTTTAATATCAGAAAAGATTATTATATTTAACGAACTATAGATTTTATAATATATTTTTTGATCAATAAATTAACTTAAAATATATGCTCAATGTTTCAAATTATTGGACATTCAGATTTATCAAACTAGTTTTTGAAAATATCAGAAATAGTATGAAGAAAGCAGCCTCACCCCGTCCCCTTGAAAATTGTAATAGTATCTCATTTATATAAGTATATCAAAATTCTGATAAAGATTTGGCTTAAAGCTGTTACTAGTTATTGATGTCAAAAAAGTGTTCATTGCCCACCCCACTAAAATAAATACTGATAACAAAACTCTTTGGTAATAATTGGTTTAAAATATATTGTAATATATTTTATAGTTGCACTGTGGCAAGCCACAATTATTTAACTACTATAATTTTTACAGGTATTTTTTCTGAGATGCTGTCAGTAAGCCGTCAAAACAGACGAACGAATAATGTTTTGGAAATTAGTCACAGAAATCTCATGAGCCACATTCAAAATCCTAATCCAAGTCCATGGTTATTTTTAGGTAAAGAATGAATAAAGTTGATTTTAATAAACAATCAATAGATTTTTAATAATATATAATTTTTATTTTCATTTAAAAAAACATACTAGTTCTTCAATATTTTTTTTATATTAGAAAACCTTATTACTCACACTCATGGGATAATGAATGATTACCGGTTGGCAGTAGATGGCCTAGAAGTCAGGCAACCTAGGCCACGTACAAGCAATGTACAAGATAAAAAAATAACGTTGGGCCTAACAAAACTTGACCAAAACCGGTTTACTGTGGCAGAGTTTTTTGGGTTACACTAAACATGTAACGCCAAATTTCGGAATAGAACGACCACAAAATGAAGGTAAAAATTCTAATAGTTGTATTACATTACTGTTAGTATTATTAATTAAAATATAAATTTTTATAACATATTGTTAAATAATTTTTAATATTTTAGAGTTACAACAAGATGTAGGATTCGATGTTGAACCAGTCGAAACTAATAACCAAAATATCGCGCTCGTTATTTATTAGTTTCGTTCAACGTCTACGATCTTACAAATCATGTTTGTAACTCTAAAATATTAAAATTATTAAATATTTGTTATAAACATTTACATTTAATAAAAACCATGATTACCAATATTTTGGTTATTAGTTTCGACTCGTTCAACATCGAATCCTACATCATGTTGTAACTCTAAAATATTAAAATTATTAAATAATTTGTTATAAACATTTACATTTATTAAAAACCATGATTGCA